>NC_067417.1:50595266-50898859 GCF_009764475.1 Pristis pectinata
TGCTCAATAGCAAATGCATCCTTCTTCAAGTATAAAATTGAAACCAATATCCAGGTGCATTCTCAACAAAGCCCTATGCAATTGCAGCAAGAAGTCGTTACTCCTTTACTTAAAATTCTCTTGTAAGAAAGTTCAACATTTGCATTCCTAAGTGGTTGTTGCACGTATACGTTGACTTTCAGCGCTGTGTCTCGCTGAAGGTCAACAATGCCAGAATCTCCCACTGTAAGCAAATAATTTTAATTCTCTGCATTGTGCACCAGATTGAATAAATTAAAGATTATTGCATTATTTTGCATCTGCCTTGTATTTTGTTATCCACGCAGTTTACATATGCCCTCTCCCTACTTAAAACCCCGCTTGCCTTTCTATCATCAGCAAACGTCGAAGCATGAATTCATGCACTCAGTCAAGTAGTTGATACAGATCATGTGAATCTGGGTCCTGATCCCTGTGTCATCCGACCAGCCAGAGCCTGGTCTCCCGAGAAAGGTCCTCTTTTTGCACAATTTGTTTTTTGTGCATTAATTAATTCCCCACCGACATCAGTATATTACCCCCAACTTCATGTGTTATGACGGTGTTGACCAATCTTTTATATGGGAGCCAATAACAAATGTGAAAATTCAAATACGCTCCCTCCTGTGTTTGACACAAGAGAGTGCAGATGCTGGGTCTGGAGCAACCCACAAAGCGCTGGAGGAACTCCACAGTTCAGGCAGCATTTATGGAGGGAAACTGAGAGTCCATGTTTCAGGTCGAGGCTTTTCATCTGGCCCGGTATCTATTTTTGAAGTCACATCCCAACCGATCTCCAGTGGATTAGTTAATCTTGAATGTCTGTCATAATTCGATGTTGACTCTAACTAATCCATTAGTCCTTTCAATATGTTCTGTCGATACATCTTTATTGCATACTTTGGTATTCACCCCCTACTGTTCCTTGACCAACAGCCGATTGTCTCCCTTTTGTTTTCTTCCCCTCTTTCCTTAGTATAGCTCCTCATTTTTGCCACCTTTTAGTCCATAAGAACAATTCCATTATGCAGGGAATGTTGAGGGTTGATAACCTACGTAATCATAATCGCTTTGCAAACCTCCATCTACATTCGGGATGTGGATCATCAGATTCTCAACATTTACGAACCTTTCAACTGACTCCTGTACTTTCAACAAGGTTTATTCCTTCAGTTCCCCCTTCCTGTACTTTCAATAAGGTTTATTCCTTCAGTTCCCCCTTTTGTCCGGACCCTTTGTTATCTGGTATTTCCAGCAGACTTTTTCTGCTTCTTCGTCCATGAAAACAAACAAAGGTAATTGTACTTGCCCCTCTGTCATTTCCTTAATCCCTATCACCAATCGCCCCGCCTCTGTCTCTAAGAAACTAACATTTCGCCTCGGTATTCTTGTCCTTTATTACCTGCACCCTAGGAGGGCCTATAATCCTTTTTTTTTTGTTTCTTGCAAAATCATTCTCACATTATACTTGACATTTGTTTGTCAATTATTTGGTCCATCTTTGTTTTAAAATTCTCCCAATCTGCTACTGCTACTTCTGACAACTTAATTTCCTTGCTACAACGCGAGCCACGTGTGTGCCTTGTTTGGGATTTTTGTGACTTTAGTAAATATTCTACTTGACATGCTATCGAGCTAATTGGTACCTTATTAGCACGCTGGTCATACCTTTAACATACGAAAAAGGTATGACCAGTTTCTTCAGTCGCACTCATTAGAATTTCACAGTGTATGTTTATGGTGAAATGCATTAAATACTCCTGCGAAAAACAGAGGCATCTCTTGGGAGAATGTTGAGAATTAAAAAAGTCTTACCCATTGCAGGATATGTATAGTTTTCAGTGGCTGGCACATTGAGAGTTTGGTGAAACACCTGGCAAGTATAAACCGATCGGCTGTCTATTGCATTCAGAGAGCTGGAAACAAGATATAATCCATCGTCGTTCTGCAGTTGTGTGGTGTGTATCCCAGAAATGATTTCGATGTCATTTTTATACCATGTAAGTTCATAGTGCTCCGGGAAAAAAAGCAGCAGTTGTGCAGGTTAGAGCCATTGAAGGAGAATTCACTTGGTTAATCCTCAAGGGTGTCGGTGGCACTGGAAAAAAAAGAGGATAAAGAATGAATTGGAATCGCCTATCGTGCATTGAGTTCGATAAAGTAAAGGAACAGTCCTCAGGTTTCAGATCCATGACCCTTCAGAAGGAAATTGATCCCGGTGCCAATATTACTGTTAACAACTAAAGACTGGTCCCTTGAAAAAAATAATTAATGACAATTAATTCCTTACGCAGTGTCGGATTATGGACAGTTCTTCTGACTGTGCGCTGAAATAAAATGAGGTCAAAAGGGATATCCTAAGGCACTGCCGTCTGATCTTAGAGAACGTTTGAAACACTTTTAGAGACACTCCAAGAGGAAATGCATTCAGTTGCCACTTTTAGGACATACAGTTTTGGACATGGCAATTTTCGGCTTTATAAAGATGTCGATTAATCCCATGTAAACCAGGGTCCCACGCGATCTTCCGATGTCAGCTCGGCGTTTCCTCAACACTGACTTTTGTCGACACGCTTGATTCTTCCTCAGCATGCGGGTCAGTGGAGTGCCGGAGAACCCAACTTTCTGCTGCATTATGAAAAGAGAATTCTGCCGCCAGTTATATCAATCACGATTTTCCAAGAAATTAAACACGGGAATGATGTGCAGCCTACCAATGATAACGTTCGCTGGTTTTACACGGACAAACTTCTGCTGTTGACGCATTTCTGTATTGGAAGTCACTCATCCGACCAATGTCTAAGACGCTTCAAGTACTGCCCATATTTTGCCAGTCTGAGTTACTTCAATCTTTCGTTATGTTTGGCTAAATACTGCAGACAATGTAATAACTTATTTCTTGATAAACATAACCGGATTAAAAAAAACTTCTCTAATCTCGTTTTTATTCTCTAAAATTGATGTCAGTTTATTTCCGCTTATGTTTAGAATATCAACATTTTACTGGCCTCTCAGGTCTGTCAGAATTTCTCAAATTAAATCTCGAATTTTCTCCTTTCCACTGAATAAAAACTGGGTTTTCGAAATTGCCCGTCATGGTCATTTTCCCCTTTCACGTGAATCCTGTGAATTCGCATGAAAAATGAGCGCTAAAACAAATGAGGTCAGAATATTAACCATCTTCCAAGAGTGAATCATTCTGGGAACCAAGAGGGAACTATTCTGCTGAGAAATTGGAGATATTAAGTAAACTTCGTGAACAAGATTCATTGTACAAGTCGAGAAAGCGCTATAATTCAAAGCCAGTAGTAACTTCAGCAGGTGTTCACTGATAAAGAATCCGGTTGCTGGAAAGTTGTTTCGATTAAGGTTGGGAAATTTATATTGGCCAATGGGAAAATTTGCATCCTGAAATTTATCGCTCCTGAAGCCAAATGTGTAGAATTAAACATTTAAACATGTGAGTTTCTTCTGAGGTGCTCAATAGATCTTATTGCCCACTCCACTTGTTTCAACATGTGAGTTTCTTCTGAGGTGTTCAACAGATCTTATTGCCCACTCCACTTGTTGAATTCGTGGACAGAATTTCCAGTAAGCTTATATTGCAAACAAGTAAGGCTGGAACCGGATTTATATTATCCACGGAAGAGTAACAGGTGGAGATCAATAGTGCTCTATAATATTGAATACATAGGGTGTCCTGAATGGCAATCATCTCCATGCACCATCCCATTCCATTAAGTTCAACACTTCCCTCTTTGTTTTATATCCGCTCTTACTTTGTTAGATATATCCTTTTAATCGTTAGCGAACCTACATTCTGCGTCATTTGTCTGAACATAAATTGTTCTTTCAAAACGAAAGAAATCATCTCAACGACGGGGTCTCAGTTTGATTTTCGATCAACATGTCGCAGATCGTGATAGTTGTTTTAAATTTAATCGCATTTACAGCCCTGAACATCATTAATTTCTTCAAAGATATACTCTTGGATTCCAATTTATTACACAGGAGATCCTCTACAGTCCACGTCAGAAGCGGTAGCCGCCATTATAGATTTCCTAACCTTACTCGAAACGACGTTCCAGCAACCAGAGCCTTTATCAGTAAACACCCGCCAAAGATATTAATGACTTTGAATTATAGTGGTTTCTCGCTTCGTACAATTAATTTTGCCTACGAAGTTTACCTAAATATCTCCAATTTATCAGCAGAATAGGTCCTTGGTTAATTGCAACTATTGTGATCAATCTACCACTGGAAATCTGAAGGAAAACTTCAGCTCCACAGACAATTTTTTGACAGACTGAGCTGCAGCAACAAACGATCTCCACATGGTTTACTGTTGTGATTATTGTCACTGAAATGTCCTTTATCAATTGCTTGCACGTCCCATTCTGAATCAATAAACTTCAAATTTTGCCATCTGTTTTGCTGCCGGTTATATGAGAACCGGAATTTGAATCGTATTTGAAACGATATTTGGAATTATACCGATGTTTGGAATTTTCAATTCCGGGACGTACGTTGCGCTAACCTGAAGATTTTATAATATTTTATTTGTCTTCTGCTCAGAGACTACCACCCGCTCTCCATGCCCACTGTCCTATCTAGGTAAACTGCATAAAAATATTTATTTTCTGATTCAGGGGATTAGCTGGTACTCGAGATAAATGAATCTCAATAAAGAGTGAAATACATATTCTTATTGAATGACATGCTCCATGCAAGTAAAATATACAATTAGAAAAAAAACGCAAAGGCCTTGGATAACGGAAGTGAGAAATCATCAGAAATAAATTTTCCGCAGCAGTGTTAATTAAAATAACACAATTGGCGTTCGGTGTAAATTAAATCGATTATCAAAACGACAATACATATCTGTTCACGTGAACGACACTACTGTGAAATGAAATGCATCTGTAAAAAGTAGCTCACTTCATCTTATCCAACAGTCTTTGGTATTAAACGAGTGTGGAACGGGAAATTAAGTGTGGCAGGATTAAATGATGTAATTCCAGGCTGGATTCTGCATTCAGCTCTTTCTGTTTCCATACATTATCCAAAGGAAAACACATTTACCAACATCTTTTTGCAATTACGCGATATAAAACAGATGTCAGAAATAGTAATTTGTAAAAGACAAGCGATTTTCTGATGTCAAACAATATGAGCTCAGATGATTAATTGATTTATTAACCGGAGTGCTTCATGACAAGGGAATTGATTCACAGTAAAGAGCTGGAAAATATAATCGCCGATCCAAATGTAGAGTTATTTGCTGGTATTTCATTATTATTTCATTTACCCTTGCAGGAGTTTGCGCTGAATCACAACACATCCAGGATAACTCACCGTGTACAATAATCCGCGTCCCGGTGCCTTTGGACATCTTTCCTGTCCAGTCTCTCACACTGCAATAATAGATTCCAGAGTCCCGGAAGCGCACACCCAACAGATGGAATTCGGCAGATCCTTGCGGGAGGGTCACCATTCTTATACTACTGTCTGCAGTGGGGTCCGAAATCCGTTTTTGGCCCTCTCTCCTCCAATTGTTATGGACTCAGTGAAAGTCCCTTTAAGATAGAGAGTGTGTGTGTATGTGTGTGTGGGGCGTGCTTACGTCAATAGAAGATAAAGGACGTAATGACGTTGTTGAAGAAGTCAGAAGAAGAAGAAAGAGAGAGAGAGAAGGGAGAGAGACACCAGCCTGCTTGTTTTCTCTATCGATGGATGAGAAACAATAACTGTGTTTGCCACTGAAATCCATGTATGGAAGTTGGAAGTAATCCGGTGGAGTTCACTTTGTTGCTGAACTGTAGAAGGAAACAGGTATTTGTGTGTGGACGACCACGGTTCGGATGCTTTTCGGGGTGAGGAAGTCACTACCGAGTAAACACTGAAGTGTCGTTTGGGTTCCATCGTGGAACATTTGGATTTCGTATGTACTCTCTCTATGTTTTTCTACATATACATCTTATCTTCAGACAACGGTGGTTGTTGAAGAAGCCCTTGCTCATGTTTCACCTTATGGCTTGCGGAACTGAACTTTAAGAACCATTCCTGAACTGGGAGTTTTGGACTTTGCCACACCCACACACACACGGAGAGTTTAGTTTTGGGGTTAACGTTCGAGGTTTAACATTCTTGAATTCTAACATACTAACTTTTTTTTAACTTTTATTTTACGTATTCTCATAAGTAGTGATTAATAAAATAGTTTTTAACACTGAATCATGCTCAGTGTGTTTCTTTTGTTGCTGGTTCGTGACAAAATTGGGGGCTCGTCCGGGATCCAATCCAAAGATTAACGAGTGTCATCTGGGATCGTTCCCCAGATTGACGAGATTCGTTCGGGATTCAATCCAAAGATTGTTGAGGGAGGTCTGATAAATTCTTTCTAATTGGCTTGTGTGTGTGGAAACCAGCAACAATGGATACATTTTTGAAAAAACCCTCTCCTGGTGGATTGCAGGGGATGAGGTAGCCTGATTTGGTGAAAATTGCTGCAGAGTTACATCTTGAGGCAGTAACGCGATTTATGAGGAAGGCAGATATTCAGAGACTGATAGCTGGCCATTATGTGGAAAAGAAGGTGTTTGAGGAGGAAGTGTTAAAACAGTTTCCTGGCAGTGAAATGGCAATTTCTGAGGCACAGGTGCAGATAGCAAAGATGGAGTTAGAACAAACACGACTGAAGTTCGAGTTGGGACAAAAGAAATTAGAGGCTGAACGAGAGCAAACCCAATTAAAGATAGAAGCTGAACGAAAGCTAACTCAGATGAAGATAGAGGCTGATCTAGCAATGAAGCAGATGGAATTGAAGAGGATGGAGCTGGATAGTGAGGAGAAGGAGAAACAGAGGCAGCATGAGTTACAAATGAAGCGTAGGAGTTCGGAATCTGATTCTGATGATGGTTTTTCAGCCAGCAGGGAGGTTCGATTAGTCCCTCCTTTTGAAGAAGATCAGGTTGATCAGTATTTCCAACATTTTGAAAAGGTTGCTGTGAGTTCAAACTGGCCAAGGAAAGGATGGGCTCTTATGGTACAGAGTGTGATTAAAGGTAAAGCTCAAAAAGCTTATTCTGCTTTGTCTGCTGAGGATGCAGCTGATTATACCAAGGTAAAACAAGCTATATTGATGGCCTATGAATTGGTCCCTGAGGCTTATAGACAAAAATTCAGATTCTTGAGGAAATCTGCAGATCAGACTTATATGGAATTTGCCAATGGAAAGAGAATATGTTTTGAACGATGGTGCCTGGCTAAAAATGTAGATGGGGATTGATAAATTGACAGAATTGATACTGGTGGAAGACTTTAAAAGATGTGTTCCAGCTGAATTAACAATATATTTAAATGAAAAGGCAGTGGAAACTTTACAAGAAACTGCTAGGTTGGCAGATGATTATGCTTTAACCCATAAATCCAAATGGGGACAACCTAAAACCTTTCAAAAGAGTTACAAAGACAATCCAGGTAAACCAGAGATTAAATTGGGAGGTAATCAAAAAAGAAAGGATGAAAAGAAGCCAGGGCTGGAGAAACCTGTTGAGCATACTTGTTATTACTGTAGGAAACCTGGCCACGTGATATCTAAATGTGCCCTTTTGAAGAAAAAGAAGGAAGCTGGGCCCAATGCTTGCTTTCAGGCAATTAAAAATCAAAAAGGTTTAGGAGATGCTGTTAAAGATCAGTCCTTGCAAGAGGGAAAAGTGGAAAAGTTGGAGGAGGTGAGAAAGGAATTCCGTTCGTATGTATCAGAGGGTTTTGTTTCACTGAATGATGAGTCACCCCAGGTGCCAGTGAAAATTCTTAGAGTTACTGGGGCTAGTCAATCTCTCTTGCTGGACAGTGTTTTAAATTTTGGTGAAGAAAGTGACACTGGTGAGGTAAATCTAGTGCGAGGTGTTACAGGTGACACCATGTCTGTCCCTTTACACAGGGTGATTTTAAAGTCAAAGTTCGTAGAAGGACCAGTCGAGATAGGGATAAGACCTAGGTTGCCAGTGGAAGGAGTTTCTTTGTTATTGGGAAATGACCTTGCAGATGGAGAAAGTGATCCTGTGGTACGGTTAACAACCAAACCAAGGATTGATGAGTCTGAGGATGATTCAGATGTTTACCCATCATGTGCGGTGACTCGAGCTAGAGCTAAAGAATTAGCCAAGACAGACAGTCCGGTGCAGTCTGATGTAGTTCCTTGTGACAGTCCTAAACAGGAAGAAAATTATGATGCCTTATCTGAGACTTTTCTGTCTTCACTGGAGGATCAACATCCTTATAGTGAGCCTGAATTTAAAGATTTGTCTTTGTCGAGGAAGGATTTTATGGTGGAACAGACAAAGGACCCTGAGTTGACAGAATTGAAAGAAAAAGTACTCTCATGTGAGGAGATTGAGGAAGTGCCAATTGGATATTATGTCAAAAATGGAGTGTTAAGGAGGAAATGGAGACCTCCCCATGTCCAAAAAATTTAAAACTCGGTTGGAGAGAGTCTGCCAGCTAGCGAGAGAGAATCTGAAAACAAGCCAGATAAGAATGAAGACATATTTTGATAGACGTGCTCGGCCTAGGACATTTGCAGTGGGGCAAAAGGTGTTGGTATTTTTCCCTAGCCAAAATAATCCATTGCAATCTCGTTTTTCTGGACCCTATGCTATTGAATCTCGAGTGACTGATCTAACATATATAATCAAAACACCAGATAGACGCAAGAAAACACAACTCTGTCACGTAAACATGCTAAAACCTTATTATGAGAGGGATTCAGTTGTGGCCTTGGTGGATGGTGTAAAGGTTGTTTCTAGAATGCCTGATGTTGATGTTGAGGAAGGCCAATTTAGACCAAATATTGTTCCATCGAAACTGAAAAACCAAAATATCATGGAGAACCTTGAAACGAAGTTGGACCATTTACAAGTTTCACAAAAACAACAGATGAGAGAATTAATTTTAAAATTTAAAAATCTGTTCACAGATGTTCCAAACAGAACATCGATAATTACCCATGATGTTGATGTTGGGGATGCAAAACCAATCAAACAACACCCATATCGAATGAATGTGAAAAAAAGTAAACTTGTTGATCAGGAAATAAAATACATGTTGGAAAATGATATTATTAGACATTCTACTTCAAATTGGAGTTCGCCCTGTGTTATTGTACCTAAACCTGATGGAACTGTTAGATTTTGCACAGATTACAGGAAAGTGAATGCTGTACCAAAGTCAGATGCTTACCCTATTCCTAGGGTGGATGATTGCATAGACAGAGTGGGAAAGGCAAAATTTCTCACAAAGATTGACCTATTAAAAGGGTACTGGTGTGTTCCATTAACAGAAAGAGGAAGGGAAATTTCAGCCTTTGTAACCCCTTCTGGATTGTATGAATACAATGTTTTGCCATTTGGAATGAAAAATGCTCCGGCAACATTTCAAAGAATGATTAATTCAGTGATTCATGGGTTAAAACATACAGATGCCTACATTGACGACTTAGTGACTGGGAATGATACATGGGAGGATCACATCTCTGCGTTAGAAAGGTTGTTTGAAAGACTTTCCAAGGCTAACCTTACAGTTAACTTGGCTAAAAGTGAATTTGGCCATGCCACTGTGACGTATCTTGGTTATGTTGTAGGTCAAGGCAAGCAAGCTCCTGTTCAGGCAAAAGTTCAAGCAATATCTGAGTTCCCTATTCCCACAGGTACGAGGACTGTTAGAAGATTTTTGGGAATGGTTGGATATTATCGAAAATGTTGTAAAAATTTTGCTGATATTGCTCTTCCCCTAACTAATCTTCAGAAGAAGGGAGTAAAGTTTGTTTGGACAGATTCTTGTCAAGAAGCATTTGAGAAGCTGAAAGCCATTTTATGCTACCATCCTGTGCTCAGAACACCTGACTTTGAAAAGCCATTTTCATTAGCAGTAGATGCCAGTGATGAAGCTGCAGGAGCTGTGTTGTTGCAGAAGGATGACCTTGATGATATTGACCATCCCGTAGCTTACTTTTCAAAGAAATTTAATGAGCATCAAAAGAATTATTCCACCATAGAGAAAGAATTACTGTCGCTTGTTTTAGCCTTGCAACATTTCAGTGTATATGTTTGCACCGCTCAGAAACCATTGACTGTGTATACAGATCATAACCCATTGGTGTTTCTGAGCCGAGTCAAAAACAAGAACAGAAGGCTGTTAAACTGGAGTTTAATTTTGCAAGAGTTTAATCTCATGATAACTCACATTAAAGGCAAAGATAATGTGATTGCTGATTGTCTTTCCCGATGTTAAATGGGAAACATGTATCTGTACTAATTTGATAGTCTGTAGTTGTGTAGCGTGATAATTATTAACATTACTAACTCTATGCGCGGTTAAAAGTTTCTTGGAAAATTTTTTTTTAGGTGGGAGGTGTTATGGACTCAGTGAAAGTCCCTTTAAGATAGAGAGTGTGTGTGTATGTGTGTGTGGGGCGTGCTTACGTCAATAGAAGGACGTAATGACGTTGTTGAAGAAGTCAGAAGAAGAAGAAAGAGAGAGAGAGAAGGGAGAGAGACACCAGCCTGCTTGTTTTCTCTATCGATGGATGAGAAACAATAACTGTGTTTGCCACTGAAATCCATGTATGGAAGTTGGAAGTAATCCGGTGGAGTTCACTTTGTTGCTGACCTGTAGAAGGAAACAGGTATTTGTGTGTGGACGACCACGGTTCGGATGCTTTTCGGGGTGAGGAAGTCACTACCGAGTAAACACTGAAGTGTCGTTTGGGTTCCATCGTGGAACATTTGGATTTCGTATGTACTCTCTCTATGTTTTTCTACATCTACATCTTATCTTCAGACAACGGTGGTTGTTGAAGAAGCCCTTGCTCATGTTTCACCTTATGGCTTGCGGAACTGAACTTTAAGAACCATTCAGGAACTGGGAGTTTTGGACTTTGTCACACACACACACGAAGAGTTTAGTTTTGGGGTTAACGTTCGAGGTTTAACATTCTTGAATTCTAACATACTAACAATTTTTTAACTTTTATTTTACGTATTCTCATAAGTAGTGATTAATAAAATAGTTTTTAACACTGAATCATGCTCAGTGTGTTTCTTTTGTTGCTGGTTCGTGACACAATAAACATCCACCAGTGCGTTCTGACCGAACATTGGGAAAAAGCAGTAAATGGACACATTTTCACCCTGTACCTTAGTCATCTGGTCGGGAATCTGGAGCACTGTGAACGAGGTCCCGTTAGCAACTGTCAGAATGAAACACATTATGGTTATATATATTATATACATTAAACACATTACAGAGAATAGTGATCAGCCTCATACAACGAAGAATATCACTGTGACTCAAATAGATCGAAATAAATTAAGATAAAAAGTGCACAATGCTTATCGGACAGTTGTTCCTTCTACATAATTCATGAAGACTGTTTTTCGTTCCTGATATTCCCGGTTATCATAGAGAAATATATAAACCTGTGTACGTTATGCGCAGGACCGAGAAATACCACAGTATGTCAAGTATAAACATTCTGAACAATGGCAATGAATTCAAACAGTGTTTGGGTTATGACAACGGGAGGCAATAACGACCACAGAACAACAAATGGACACTTTTGCATCTTTTGTTGCAGTTATAAGGGCGGGGATATGACGTAGTGTGAACCAGGTCTCTTCGGCATAACACTGGATTATGCTGATAGATATTGTTTGCGAGAAAGAAAATCGAGAAAGCAACGAGGGCGAAGAAGACCGAGAAAGGGGAAATATTAGAATGTCTACGGAAGTTTTGTGGCCTCAAAATAATTATGGCGTTTCAGTTGCATTTTTCTAAATTTTCAGTCTTGTATAAATATATAAACCTTTGCAAATGATGGGGCTGAGTGAGAGGTGGCGCAGCAAATCAAGGACAGGCCTTCCTTGTAATTCGTCCATCGCCATTATTTTTTGCTGCATCGATGAGAGGTGATTGATCGCTTGAGTGGAAAGAGATCCGGACATTAATATTTCTTCGACAGTAATGCGTTCTAAAGAATACCAAGGGCCTGTTCCCTCTCATGTTGGCCTTGTGTGAACAAGCTTGTCAGCACACTAGAAGTAAAATTAAATAGGTGCGATTGGTTCCAAGAGAAAATGAGACGCGTTTGCATCACGGATAAGACAACTAATTGCAGCATTTCCTAATTCTTTTCTCTTGTCTTTCTTGGGAATGGACTCGTACATCTGGGAGTTACTGTCTAAATCACAGCAACGCATTTTGTAGACGTGGCAGTTAAAGCCAAGTTTAAACAGCGTGGCCGAGATCAATATTTCGGTGCCGACCCAGTGGGATATTTTGTCCTGAATGGTGTCGTGCTTCTTAAATGTTGTTGTCTCCATCTTTACAAGATAAGAGAACATTATTTCATCATACTGATGACTTGTGGCTTGCAGACGGTGGAAACGCTTTGTGAGTCCAGGAGTTGGTTTGCTTTCCGCCAGACTCCCAGTTTCCGAAGTCGCAATATTTGAGAGATAAGCAGATAATTCCCAGATTAAACTTATCCCTATTTGAAGAATTGTCGTCGATCAGAAATATTAACCGTACGTCTGCTCGGCACTTTCATCAGGAAAAAGCCAGGACAGACGCAACTGAAGAGGGAAACACAGGAGCTCTGCTGTTCTCCAAGTTAAGACTGTTGGTGACAGCATCCACGCTATTTTCTGTGGTGGAACACACACTGGCTTTCTATGAAACAATACCAGTGCGGCTCTGGGTTGCAATATTCATTTAAATCTTGCCTTATTGACCAGTGTTGTCAACTCTGCCTCTGCTATTCAACACGTTTTTCCCCTATTTTTGACAAACGCTGAAAAAAATCAAGACTTAGTCGTCCAGGCAATAAACAACCGAGTGGCAATCAGTGAACAAGTTATGATCAACAATTGTCCTTTCATTACCTATAAACAGGAACATATGTCTGGCTATGGAAGATTACTTAAGTTGGCAGAAATTGTGAAGAATGACGCGCTGTCTGCCGAAGCTCATGGAGTAGAAGGGACCAGGGCAACCCTGTATGGCTCTGTGTGGGAGAAGGAATAGTGAGAGCTGGAAATGGATGAAATGTGGTAAAGAAGCCACAATAAGGAACAAGTAAGATATTTCATAGGCACCTGTGATAGTTCACGTTATCGGAAAAAAATTTCAGTGGGGACGCAGGACCTGAGAGAATGACGCCTGCCGTTATGTTTGCTAATATATAGGAGTCGGCTGACGGGTGGTATTTAGTTGGATTGGATTTGTCCCAACATTTTGTGGAGAGGAGATTTTAATACAATCCGTACGCAATCGCTAGATGACAGTCTTGTGACAGATCATATTGGCTGGAAGTGCTGCAATTTTGGTGGATAAATCTTCCATGATACACTCGAAATCGTGACCGGCACCAGAGCCGCTGCCAATCCACAGCCCTCAATTGTTTATTTGGAATAATTCGAATTTGTTGAAGGCGAGAGCTGAGGAGAAAGCAAAATGAATAATTTCCCCCTCCCCCGTGTTTCCCACAATGGAAGTGCTTTATATTTGAAACATGTGCCGAGTTCCACCAAGTAGATATTTGAAACTTTGTTCTTCGGTTGGCTGTTCAAATGCTCACAATCAAGCAATCATAAAGATATTAGCAAAGGCGTTAAATTACCGTAAAATTTATAAGCTGATACCAGCAATATCAGAGCAAGGCACCAGTGGAAATAAATCAACGTCTTTCAGTTCTCAGATGGGGATGCACTTATTTATGCACGCCCAACAACAAGATAAGTCTTTATGAATCACAGACAACCCCTCCCTCCAAAAATACTAGTTCTCACATGTACATTATTTCCTTTTGTTAGGTCACCATTTGTCAGTAACTGTAACAATTGCGGTTTTCCATGCAAGTACTGGTGAAAGACGGTTCAATAACATTATAACGGTGTTCTAAAACTACTTGTAAAAACACTCACAAGGCCAAAGTAACTGAAAATGAATGTAAGCATTCATTGACAGTAAACTGCATGAAACAAAAAGAAAAACGAGATAAATGCATATATGAGAGAAACTCAGGAGCCCACCGTCAGCCACATAGAACGTAGAACAGTACAGCACAGACCGGGCCCTGCGGCCCTCGATGTTGTGCCGATCTATAGAAACACCTACTCCATGATCAATCTCACTATTCCCTCCTACACAGCCCATAAACCTCCATTCTTTACATCCACGTGCTAAGAGTCTTTTAAATTTCTACATTGTATCAGCCTCTACCGCCACCCGCGGCAGTGCGTTCCAGGCACCCACTACTCCCTGTGTAAAATAAAACTTCTGACATCTCCCCTAAACTTTCCTCCTCTGAATTTAAACTGATGTACTCTGGTATTGGCCATTGCCGCCCTAGGGAAAAGGTGATGGCTGTCCAATCCATCTTTTCACCCCATAACCTTATACGCTTCTATGAAGTCACCTTTCATACTGCGTCGCTCCAAACAGAAAAGCCCTATCTCGCTCAACCTTTCCTCGTAAGACCTTCTCTAATCCAGGCATCATTCTGGAAAATCCCCTCTGCACCCTCTCTAAAGCTTCAACATCCTTCCTATCATGAGGTGACCACAACTGAACACAAAACTCTAAGTGTGGTCTAACCAGAGTTTTACGGAGCTGTAACATTACCTCGCGGCCCTTGAACTCAATCCCCCGACTAATGAAGGCCAGCACACAATTGGCCTTCTTAACCACCCTATCAAATTGCGTGGCAACTTTCAGTAATCTGTGGACTTTGAACCCAAAATCCATCTGTTCTTTTGCACTGCTAAGAATCCTGCCATTAGCCATTTACTCCATCTTCAAGTTCGTTATGCCAAAGTGTATCACTTCACACTTTTCCGGATGAACTCCATCTGCTACTTCTCCGCCCAACTTTGCATCCTCTACATATCCCATTGCAACCTAGGACAAGCTTCTATACTACACGCAACACCTCCGACCTTTGTGTCACCTGCAAACTTACTAACCCACCCCTCCACTTCCTCATCCAAGTCACTTATAATAATCACAAAGACCAAGGGTCCCAGATTAGATCCCTGCCGTACCCCAGAAGTCACCGACCTCCAGGTAGAATACTATTCCTCTACTACCACTCTCTGCCTCTGTGGGAAAGACCATTCCGAATCCAGGCAGCCAAGTCTCCATGGATCCTATGTCCCATGACTTTCGAGATGAGTACATCAAGGAAACCTTGTCAAACGCCTTCCTAAAGTCCATATACACCACATTCACGGCTCTACCTCCATCAATTTGTTTTGTCACGTCCTCAAAAACTCAGTGAAGATCGTGGGCACGACCTGTTACTCACAAAACCACGGTGACTGTGCCTAATAAGACCATGCTTCTCGTAATGATCATACGTCTTATCCCTTAGAATCCTCTCTAATAGGTTGCCACCACTGATGTGAGACTCAATGCTCTATAATGAAAAGGATTATCCCTATTTCCTTACCTGAATAAAGGAACAACATTTACCAAGCCCAATCCTCTGGTGCTACTTCTTTGGCCAACGAGGACGCAAAATCATCGTCAACGCCCCACCAATCTCTTCACTTGCTTCCTGTAGTAACCTGGGGTATATCCCGTCCGACCCCGGCGATATATCTGTTTTAGTATTTTTCAGAAGCTCCACTCCCTCTTTCCTAACCTTAAGATGCTGCAGAACATTAGTGTGTTCCACACTGATCTCACATTCGTTAACTTCCCTCTCCAAAGTGAACACTGAATCAAAGTATTCATTAAGGACCTTCCCTAACGTCTCCTCTTCCAGGTACATGTTTCCCCCCTTTATCCCTGAGCATTCCTATCCTCACTATAGTCGACTTCCTGTTATTCACGTACGTGTAGAACTCCTCAGGGTTTTCCCTAATTCTGCTCGCCAAGGCCTTCTAATGTTCCCTTCTAGCTCTCCTCAGTCCCTCCTCAGCTCCATCCTGACTACCTTATAATTCTCCAGAGCCCTGCCTTAATGTTGCTTCTTAAACTATAAATATGCTTCCTCCTTCCTATTTACTAAATGTCTCACCCCCCCCCCCCTTGTCAAGCATCCTTCCTTTACCAACCATATTTTCCCTGCCTCAGTGGGACAAACCTATCCAGAACCTTATGCAAGTGTTCCCTCAACTGTCTCCACATTTCCGATGTGCATTTCCATGAGAGCATCAGTTGCCAAGTTACGCTCCCAAGTTCCCGTCTAATACCATTGTAATTAGCCTTACCCCAGTTAAAAACTTTCCCATACCGTCTGCTCCTATCCTTATCCATGAATATATGCTAAAAGTCAGAGAGTTGTGGTCACTATCTCTGACATGTTCGCCTACGGACAAGTATGTCACCTGAGCCCTGCCACATGTTCATTGACTAGTTCTAGATACATTATGGCCTTTCCTCTGGTCCGCCTGTCCACATGTTGTGCCAGGAATCCTTTCTGGGCACACTGAACAAATTGTGCCCCATCTAAATCTTTTGCACTGAGAAGGTGCCAATCAATATTAGGGAAGTTGAAGTCTTCCATTGCGACAACCCTGTTATTTTTGCACCTTTCCAAAATCTGCCTACATATCTGTTCCTCACTGTCCTGGTGGCTATTGGATGAACGATAGAATACTCCCAATATGGTGCTCCTTTCCTGTTTCTGACGTCCACCTGCACTGACTCAGTGGACGATCTTCCACAATCCCCCACCTTCAGCCTTCCACAGCGACTACTCTCTGCTTCCTCCCTCGCCCGCTCATGCCTCCCTAACTACTGCTCCCTGGACCTGGTATTTTCCCCTGCCATCGCAGGAGGTGCAACACCTGTTCCTACATCACCTCACCTAATCAACCCTTCCAAGTGAGGCCGAAATTTACGCGCATCTCGTCCAACTTCGCCTATTGCATTCGTTTCCCTCAATGTGGCTCCTTCTATATCTGCAAGAGCAAGCGGAGACAAGCCGAACGTTCAGCAGAGCACCTGCAATTTGCCCGCATCTTGAGTTTACAGTTGCATGACATTTCAATTGCCTTCCAAAAGCGATCTATCTGTCCTAGGCTTTCTCCACTGCCATGGTGAGGCCAAATGCACAACAATACATATTGCACTTGGGTCGCCTACATCCCAATGAGGTATGAGTATTGAATCTCCCTTTGTTCTCTTTCCGTTCCCCCATTATCTACTTGCGTAACCCTCTACCACCTGTTCCACCTCCCCAACACCCACACACTTATCCTTCTACGTTGCTTCTCCCTTTGCCTACCCTGCCCACTCCGTCCCCTGTCGGCTTTCAACTGTCAATCATCCCTCTGTTTTCTGCTTCTACTTATCTCCTCCTCGCCTCTATCTCTACTATCCCCCTACTTCCCTTCTACCAGCTGTCTCCATCTGCTTATATGTTTCCACAAATTATCCGCCAACCTCTGTCTCTAAGTTGCACTCCCCCTCCCTTGCCTAGCTCCATCCTCCCATCATCTCCAACCTCAAATGGGTTCACCTATCACTTAAAATCCCCTGTCTTTCTCCTCCCTCTCAGCTCATTATACTGGGTATCTTCTCTCTACTCTCACTCCTGATGCAGGATCTTGGTTAGAAACGTTGACCATCCTTTTGCCGCCACAGATGCAGCTCGATCAGCTGAGTTCCTTCAGCAGCTTGTTTTTGTTGTAAAAGCTACAGCCGGAAAACAATATGCAGCAGATTTGAATGGAGACAATGAGAAATATATCACCTTCCAAATCAGGCAAGAGCTTAACTGTTCAATCTTTGACGATGATCGTGACAGGCAGCATGATGTAAAATATCCCAGCTGTGAAGATGAGACATTTTCTCCACCTTTGGAGTGCTTTGTTACTGCATATACATTTTACTCGTGTTGGTTGCTCGTATTTACGTCTGACTCAATCTTTTTATTATAGTATTTGATACTTGGCCGGATTGGTCAGGTTCGTATTACCCATTGATAGACATTGAACATCCACTCTCAGTATCTCATTAGCTCTTCTCAACGTTGTTACAATCTGTACTCAAAATCAGGGACAATGATTCATTAGCTGGAGTGTGAACAAACTTGCAGTTGGATTCCTTCCCCCTCTCTCAAATAATGTCATGTAACCAAGGGTTATGGAGCAAATTTTGAAGAATTACAGCGACACTGCCACCTGTCTGTATATCAGCAGTCAAAACCTAAAGTTGATTTGTCATGCTGATTTTACAGGGCAAGTTCAGGGTTTATGATGCCCGGGATGTATATTGCCAAGTTTATTTCTGCGAATATGATTTTGTCAGGCAGCCTCTTAATTTGTCGGTAGGATAGCTCTTCAAATGTAGACATTAATTGCAAATGATTGAAAAACAGATTCGCCTAGTTATCCAACCTGCGGCTGCCTTTGCTATGTGCACATTCGACGCCAAATATAATACATGCTGTTTTATTTACGCAATATTAAATGCGGCAGGTTTGTTATCCAAAATATCCCTTTCAGGAAAGAGGCAAACATTAAAAACACCATGCTGCCTGGAGTCACTAATTTCACCTCAGCAATGGAAAAGCACGGACCGCTTCTTGCACTGCGATTGCTTTGTCGCCGATTGTGTTCGTCTGCACACAACCATTGTCACAGTCTTTTTCTTCACTGTCATGTATAATTTATGTATAATTTATGTTTGGTGTGTTGGTCTGAATCGACTTGCATGTGATACTGCTGAAGGCAAACGTTTCATTATACTTGTACTTCACCGTACTTGTGCATTTGATAATAAACTCGACCAGACTTGAGCAAAGGCAAGGGAAACGGATACCACTCTATGAGCTCACTTTTATGACAGTCACAGTGATTCACGGTATTAATTTTGAAGCAATCTTCTTCCAAGAGTCTAATTTGAGTATGTTATAGATGGTTCTCCCAATAAATTTGTTGTAGCTTTGAAAAAGGCTTGCTGAGATGCTGAAGCATACATTTTAAATGGTACATTCAACGGCTACAGTATAACTGTATCGCAGCACATGGATGTTTGAGATGATGTGTGATGTGCCGCTGGAGTTGGTTACATTTCCTTCTGAATCTTCAGCTGTTCCTACATAGTCTGACGTGTATTCATACAGACACGAGTACATTACTCAATTACGGTCCTGGCTTCAGCTTAATGAATAATGCAGTGGCGGCTTTTGGAAGTGAGAATACGTAATCACTAACAGGGTCTCGGTCCAATTACGTGTGTTCCGTTTCAGTAAATTTGCCGTCGAATCTAGATCCGTAGTTGGGATTCTACAGTTGTGTAGACACTGGGTTTAAAGGTGGGGTATATAAACATTCTCCAATAGGAGAGAAACGTTGGTATATCCGTGGCGTGAATGATATATATGTTATCTGACCAAACCATGTGAGAAAATGTGCTATTTCATGATCAGAGTAGTTGTGGATAGAGACGGCCACGGTTCAATTACACCTTCTGTGCTTTTCTTGTTTAAGTCAGTGTCTAAATGCCTCCTCAGGGTCGTGGTGGTATCTGTTTCCACCAATTTGTGAAAAAAATCAGTTAATTGGATGGATTAAGTTGTAAAACAATTGCAGCAGAACAAAGACAAATCGTTAGTCACGATCCCTGATTGAACACCAGATCATGTTATGCTGATCAACCATCTTTGTTATTTAGGTTTCATAGTTTAGAGGTATGTCTGTGCATGTTTGCTGGCTATAGACAAGGTAGGCCGACTGTGCACGTCACATAAAGAACAGGCCGAGTTTGCATGTTTCTAATTGGCTGGACAGTCATGTCACACTGCTCGGGAAAGGCAGGGGAGAAACGATGGTGTGCAGGCGCATCTGACATGGGCAAATCCACTTTCTGCTGCATGTCTTGTGCTGGCTATTTTACTAGCATTAATGAAAGTTACAGTACTGACAACAACTGTAAAAGTTTTTGCCTTTGGGTTCTGCAGTCGCCAAGAATACGCTTTTTCATAAATTCTGTGATCGGTTATCGCTGACAATATGATACAATATCAGACACACAACGAAGTATTCACGCCGATTGTAGGAAAACTCTGTGTCAAAGTTTCCACAAAAATTTGCAAGCCCTAAAAAGCTACTGTAAAGATACAAACAATTTACGATCCACCTGATGAGGACATGTCCCTCCTCAAGAGAAGGCCACCAATAGGAACTAGCCTTTATTGGCACATCTTTAGGTCATGATATTTCAACGGTTTAAAATAACCAGAATGAGGGGCTTGCAGCATAAAATTAGCATGTTTTTGTTTCAGGAGTGAATTATTTCCAGCTCAAGAATCACCAACTTTATACTTAGACTCCTGCTCGAAGCTTTCCACACGGTCTCTATTCCCTTTTGTCGCAGTGTTCCGTGGTGTGAGAAGACATAATATGAAAAACGACATGCGTTTATTTAATTTCCAAAGTCGGTTTATTTATTCACGATCTGTGAGCAGCTATTTATCACTTCCTGTGATGGTCTTTATTCAGCGAAATGATATGACAATATACTGTCTGAGTTATTGGACGTTCAATCAGCGTTCTGGATCGTTGATGCACAGACATAAATTTGAACTCAACCAGTGCAGTTGGAAATTTAAATTAAAGTAACTAAATATATTTGAAGGTCACAAAATTGAACTCGGTAATGGTAACTACGAAACCGCTGGATTTTCCAGGAAGGGAAACTGTCTGTATGTAACTTCAGACCCAAAAGGGTCTTAAACGCTTCCTCAGTTTAGGGTAGTTATGACTGGAGAATTAATGCCGGCATTCCCTGATCTGTGAATCTCTTGTGAGAGAATTAAAAGAAAACTCAATGATGAATGTAAATCAACTTCGATATGTTCACTTCCATTTCTATTGAAATAAATGGGGTTCCTTTATCCGCGTTGATTGTTATCTGGTCCAATGCCAGATAGCAGCTACACGGACGGTCGTGACAAAGGGGTGGGAATTCACGTTCCACATCTAAAGCGACGGTAGAAGAACAAAATAGACCAACTGTGCGAAAGTGCATGACCGGCGTTTCGCACGTTAATGGTCCAAAAAACAATATGTTCTTTGACCTTCAGGTGGAAAATTCAAGCCACATCAATTGTTTCCGTAAATGGATGAAATGGAGGAACAGAAAGAATAATGACGTGTTTGCATTCCAAATTATCAAAACAAAATTTCATGCAAGATCGAATTTATGAAATTATTTTAAGAAATAGCACAACTTCTGAAGAGAATGCAACAAACGTTATGCATTTCGATTTCGAAATGTGTTTGTGAAAGTGCATAAAACATGACTATTAGCAGAAAGTGAAGAACCCATGGGTGGATTGAAAAATGACAGGGAATCTATCAGGTGGAAGGAGTGAAATCTACTCAAATTGGAAAAGAAATGCAGAGACCAGAAAAAAGACATAGAAAACATAGAAAAAAACTACAGCACAATTCAGGCCCTTCGGCCCACAAAGCTGTGCCGAACATGTCCCTACCCTAGATATTACTAGGCTTACCCATAGCTCTCTAATTTTCTAAGCACCATGTACTTATTCAACAGGCTCATAAAAGACCCTATTGTATCCGCCTCCACCACCGTTGCCGGCAGCCCATTCCACGCACTCACCATTCTTTGAGTAAAACATTTACCCTGACATCTCCTCTATACCTACGCCCCAGCACCTTAAACCTATGTCCTCTTGTGGCCACCATTTCAGCCCTGGGGAAAAGCCTGTGACTATCTACCCAATGAGTACCTCTCATCATCTTATACACCTTTATCTGGTCCCCCCTCATCCTCCGTCGCTGCAAGGAGCAAAAGGCCGAGTTCCCTCAACCTGCTTTCATAAGGCATTCTTTGCATTCCAGGCAGAATCCTAGTAAATCTCCTCTGCACCCTTTCTATGGCTTCCACATCCTTCCTGTAGTGAGGCGAACAGAACTGAGCACAGTACTCCAAGTGCGGTCTGACCAGTGACCTATACAGCTGCAACAATACCTCTCGGTTACTAACTTCAGTTCCCCGATTGATGAAGGATAATACACCATATGCCTTCTTAACCACAGAGTCAACCTGCGCAGCCGCTTTGAGCGAACTATGGACTCGGACCCCAAGATCCCTCTGATCCTCCACACTGCCAAGAATCCTACCATTAAGACTATAGTCTGTCATCATATTTGACCTACCAAAATGAACCACTTCACACTTATCTGGATTGAACTGCATCTGTCACTTCTCAGTCCAACTTTGCATCCTATCTATGTCGCTTTGTAACCTTTGACAGCCCTCCAAACTATCTACAATACCCCCAACCTTTGTGTTATCTTCAAACTTACTAATCCACCCTTCCAATTCCTCATCCAGGTCGTTCATAAAAATCACAAGGAGCAAGGGTCCCAGTACAGAACCCTGAAGTACACCACTTGTCACCGACCTCCACACAGAATACGACCCTTCAGCAACCACTCTTTGCCTTCTGTGAGCCAGCCAGTTCTGAATCCACACTGCAATTCCCCCTTGGATCCCATGTCTCCTACTTTCTCAATAAGTCTTGCATGGGGTAACTTATCAAACGCTTTGCTGAAATCCATATACCCTACATCTACTGCTCTCCTTTCATCGATGTGTTTAATCACATCCTCAAAAATTTCATTCAGGCTCCTAAGGCAGGACCTGCCCTTGACAAAACCATGCTGACTATTTTTAATCACTTTATACCTCTCCAAATGTTCATAAATCCTGCCTCTCAGAATCTTTGTCATTAACTTACCAACCACTGAGGGTAGACTCACTGGTCTATAATTACCTGGGCTATCCCTACTCCCTTTCTTGAATAAGGGAACAACATCCGCAACCCGCCAATCTTCCGTAACCTCTCCCGTCTCCATCGACGATGCGAAGATCATCGTCAGAGGCTCCGCAATCTCTTCCCTCGCTTCCCACAGCAGCCTGGGTTACATCTCATCCGGTACCGACGACCTATCCAGCTTGACGCTTTCCAAAAGTTTCAGCTCCTCCTCTTTCCTAATATCTTTATGCTCAAGCTTTTCATCCCGCTGCAAGTCCCCGCTACAATCCCCCAGCTCTTTATCCGTAGTGAATACTGACGTAAAGTATTCATTAAGTATCTCCTCTATTTCTTCCGGATCTATACCCTCTTTCCCACTGCTGCACTTGATAGGCCCTATTCTTTCGCATATTTTCCTCTTGCTCTTCACATACTTGTAGAATGCCTTGGGGCTTTCCTTAATCCTGCCCTCCAAGGCCTTCTCATGCCTCCTTCTTGCTCTCCTAATCCCCTCATAAGCTTCTTCCTGTTAGCCTTATACTCTTCCAGATCTCTAACATTACCTAGCTCTCTGTACCTTTTGTAAGTTTTTCTTTTCCTTTTGACCAGATTTATTATACCCTTTGTACACCACGGTTCCTGTATCCTCTCGTGACTCCCCTGTCTCATTGGAACATGCCTATGCAGAACTCCAGATAAATATCCCCTGATATTTGCCACAATTCTTCCGTACTTTTCCCTGAAAACATCTGTTCCCAATGTAATCTTCCAACTTCCTGCCTGAGAGCCTTATAATTCCCTTTACTCCAAGTAAACGCCTTTCTAGTCTGTCTGTTCCTATTTCTCTCCAGTGATAACGTAAAGGAGATAGAATTATGATCACTATCACCAACATGTTCACCCACAGAGCGATCTGACAACTGACCAGGTTCATTTCCCAATACCAAATCAAGCACAGTCTCTCCTCTTGTAGGTTTATCTACATATTGTGTCAAGAGTCCTTACTGAACACACTTAACAAACTCCTTCCCAAATAAACCCCTCTCTGTCTAGAGAAGCCAATCGATGTTTGGGAAATTAAAATCCCCCATCACAACAACTTTGTTATTCTCACACCTTACTAGGATCTGCTTCCCTATCTGCTCCTCAATATCCCTGTTACTATTGGGCGGCCTATAAAAACACCCAGTAATGTTATTGACCCCTTACTCTTCCTAACCTCCACCCACAGAGACTCCGTAGACAGTCCTTCCACGACGTCCACCTTTTCTGCAGCCCTGACACTATCTCTGATCAATAGTGCCACTCCCCCACTTCTTTTACCTCCCTCCCTGTCCTTTCTGAAACATCTAAAGCCCGGCACTTGAAGCAACCATTCCAGTCCCTGAGCCATCCAAGTCTCTGTAATGGCCACCACATTATAGCTCCAAGTATCGATCCCAGTTCTAAGCTCATCTTCCTTGTTCACAATACTCCTTGCGTTAACATAGACACATCTCAAACCTGCTTGAGCACGTCCCTTCTCTATCACCTGCCTATCATACCTACTACTATCTTTCTCTGTTTGAGAGCCAAACACATATTCCCCGGTCTCTCCAGTTCGGATCCCACCCCCACCCCCCAACAATTCTAGTTTTAAACCCTCGCCAGTAGCCTTAGCAAACCTCCCCCCCCCCCCTAGGATATTGGTCCTCCTGGGAGTCAAGTACAACCCGTCCTCTTTGAACAGGTCATACCTGTTCAAATAAGGAACGTTTCAACATTTTAATTATTTTGTTCAGTATAAACATACAGAGAGTCAATAAAAACATTGTTGACCATTTATATCATTGATTTTGCCTCAGGAAACAGAATGACAATTTTAACATTTGCTGATAACATGGATTTCATAGTGGTGGAGGCAGTGGGTTAGTCGCACCGAATGACCAAGTAGTGCGTTGCAAATACTGTGAAATAATGCAGCTTATGTAGCTTAGAAAATGGATGATGCCAACGGAGTAGACTTTGTTTACATGGACTTCACTAATTATTTTGACAAGATCCCACATGGTAGGCAGATCCAGTAGAATAATGCACAAAGGACGCAAAGCGTGTTAGCAAACTGGATTCAAAATTGGCTTCGTGATGGCAAAGTGTAGTGGTGAATGGTACTTTTCTGAATGGACGTCACTAACAAGTGGTGCACTGTAGTGATTGGAGTTGTGATATTTTATATAATTGGTGGAGTGGAAGACAACGAAGAAAAATGTCTAAGGATGGAGCAGGAACTGGATGGAAATTAACCCAGAACAGTGTGAGTTAAGCACTTTGGGAAATCAAATTCTGGTGGGACAAACAGAATAAATGACAGGAACCTTTGGAAAGTTGATGCACAAAGATATCTTAGGTTGCAAGTCCATAGCTCACTAAAATGACGACACCCGATGATAGAGTTGTGAAGAAGGCACTTAGTATGTTTGCCTTCATAGGCCAAGGCATTGAGATGAGAGTTGCAGGGTCACATTGCTGCTGGACAAAATATTGACTGAACAGCACTTGAAGTATTGTGTACAGTTCTGCTCGCCATAGGAACGACGTGGACGGATGGCGAGATTACAGATGAGGTACATAAATGTTGCCTGGAATGGTGAGCTGTAGTTAAAAGGAGAGAATGGATAGGCTGGGTTTATTCTCGATGGAGCATAGGAAACTGAGGAGTGACCTGTGGAATTTTATTAAAGTTGGAAAAGCACAGATAGGGTAAATATTCAGGGTCTTTATACCTGCGCAGGCAAGTCCAGAACTGGAGGACACGTTTGAGAGGGGAGAGAGTTGAAGGAGGGGTAGGTTTTTTACACAAAGGGTGGTGTTTATCTGGAACCAGCTGCCAGGGAGATGGTACCGGCAGCTACAATTACAATGCCTCAAATGGATTTGCACAGATACTTATGCGGGAAAAGTGTAGGGTGATACGGGCCTCAGGAGGACAAACAGGATTATCGTTGATTTGCATTTGTTTTGTTGAATAGCTCAATGTTTCTCTCGTTCATTAATCGTATTTCCTTTTTTGATCAGAGTAGCTCATCACTCATTAAAACCCCCGGTTTACTCCGCAGTATCTGGTAAACAGCAACGTGGTATATGTGATTTTGAGTCATACTATGATCTGTTTTATCGAATTGAAAAATAAATGGCTATTTTCTGTCATTCTACATTTCCAGATTTCCCGCCTCTCTCTTTACCGCGATTCCTGCATACTCCGTTCCATTATTCGTCTGTTTTCTTCTTGCACTTCTCTGAGAAGCGGGGTGATCCACAGATGCATATATCAGTTTATTTTCAGTCCCTTGTTTGATCTATGGAAGCAATAATCAGAGATCAAGCACTGCTGATCCGCTACTTTGCAAAACAGTATCAGAATAGTTCTTGCAGTGCACTTCTGCTTTTACTTTACCTGGGCATAAGTAGTGGGTTCTTCATTACATTTGGTTTTCTTGGTTTTCTCGTAACGGCTGAAGTTTATATCCGCATAAGAAGGATTCCGAGCATCTTGGCTTTCCGAAGTCTGAGAAAACATTTTTGCTGGTAAATTAACTCCACTACAAGTTTGAGGACTAGCAGACACAAACAATCGGATGTAGATTGGGGCGTAATGTATTGCATTGCTGTAAATCGTTACATCACTGTGACAGGATCGGAAAATGCAAAATGAAGAATCTAATTTCCAATTGGCCTGATTTTCCTGAATAATCAGAGAGCCAGTTGACAAAGTCAATGTTGAGTTTATTGTCACATGGACAAGTACATGTTTGCACAGGTGCAACGAAAAACTTACTTGCAGCAGCATCACAGGAACATGGTAGCATATAAGCAACATTCACAAGAAAAACATAAATTAAACATAAACTGAACACAATTTCTCCGAAAGAACACAATTAGAACAAAAACTAAACAAAGTCCATTTTATTGCAAAGTGATCAAAGTGCTAATGGCATCGCTCAACTGTAATGATTAGGGTTGTGCTTTCGGATTCTGATACTTGCGGTGAAGAAGACAACGGAAATTGAATGGATGTTGAATTCAGAAAAAAAAAACACACACACGTACGCACGCGCGCGCGCGCGCTCACACACACACACACACACACTGATACACACATAGATATATTATATGTGTCAGCACTAGCAAATCTGCTAAAATTTTTGTTTGTGCGAATATCAAATTGGAACATGATGGGCTTCAGCTTAGATGCTTCGCGGGGCTGATTAGTTGCAGGACCCAGTCTCATCAGACAGAAATATCAACAGCGGTGTTTAAGAGCCAGAAGGGTCCGTGAACAAGATCTCTGAAGATCATGAACTACACAATCTGGCGATACAGGAAAATAACGAACCTTGTCACCCTGGAGAAGTTATGTGTTACCTGTAAACTGCGAGTCATTCTGTCGTTCCACATGCTGCCAGAATTATGGTGTGTGCATTTAGAATATCAAAATAAACTGTATCTTGTTATAGCAGCATGAACATTACCTGCTTTTCCAAGTGGCGGGTTACCTCCTCGGTACTTTCAGCCACTAGTACAAAAAAAAACATGTGACCAATTTCATCCGCAATACGTGCACGACCTGTCCACCGAATATAATTAGATATTATAGAAAGGACCCAATTTGTTGGTCCGAAGAAAAAGGCCACGGCGGTTATCCCATTCTCATGATTTTACCAAAACCCCTGCAAGCTGATATTACTGGTGAAGTAAACATCTATTGCACTGCCTAGAAACGTTTTAAACCTTTGGCTCGCATTTTCTCTCCTACGGTATGTGACACTCATTAAACAACCGAACTTTTGTGACACGTCTTGCAGAGTTAACAACACCACCTTTACAGTCACGAGAAAAGTGTATTTAAAATGTTCTTCTCCACACAACACTGAGCCGTCCGAGAGAAATATCAGCACAGGTATTAAAATCTACACCTCAGCATGGATACTTTGCCCTCTTTGCTGCCACTTCAAATGTAGGTCACCAATAAAAAGGGCCAAGTCTCGTATTACCTTCAGTAATGTCTATTTTGCGTCTCTTGATAAAAAATAACAGCACGTGAATAATGAACCAGCAAGCTGCAAATCCACCCATCAGGAAGAAGGTGAGCTTGACGATGTTTCCTGGAGGAGTAATAGAAGTTGAAAATCAGCATTTTACAGAGATATTACCTTAAATAAATAATAGGGTTACAGGAAGCACGGGAAAATATTTTCTCTCATCTCCAGATTTCATTGTTTTAGCAATAAAGGACAACTTAAAAAGAAGAAAATTACACGTGGGACATGTATATGTGATATTTCTTAGCATTTCGCACTGTTAACTTCAATTAATATGCATGCACTCTTAGTCCTATGCGTGAGGTTGATAATGCACGAAATGTAGCAGGAACTGGTGAAAATATTTTTTAAAATTTTTTTATAAAAATTACTTACAGCGTGCAACAGGCCCTTCCGACCCAACGACTCCGCGCCACCCGTTTTAAGCCCAAATTAACCTACCTGTACGTCTTTGCAATGTGGGAGGTAACTGGAGCACCCGGAGGAAACCCAGGCAGTCACGGGGAGAACGTACAAACTCCTTACAGACAGCGACCCGAATCGAACCCCGGTCGCTGGCGCTGTAATAGCGTCGCACTAACCGCTACGCTACCGTGCCGCAATGAAGCGATCTTAGGTTGAAGATCTAAATGGTGGAAAATGGCATTTCCAGGCAGTGTTGTGAATTGCAAAGAGGATGACGGCAAAATTCAGCAGGATAGAAACACTGGTAGAATCAACAGACAGTTGGCAGATGTTAGGCAATGCATTTCGCTGGGAAGAATTGGTGGCATCAACAGGATGTTGTATTTTTTAAAAGTTGAACAAGCAGAAGAACATGCAGTCTTGGATGCAGAAGTCCATTAACATGCAGGGTAGGTTGCAAAAGAGATAAATCAGGCAGACACAATTCTGGGCTTAGTTGGTAGAAACATGGAGTATAAAGCCAGGGTAGTCATGCTGATTTTTTTCATTAAACAATGGTCTGACCAGTGCTGCAAATATTGTGTTCAATTATAGGAAGGTTGTGACGGCGTTGGAGAGAATCCAGAAAAAGAGTTTGGAGCTGATGTACCTTGTTGTTGTGTGCAAAGGCCAGAGGTCATAGGTGTAAACTAAAAGGACACATAGGTGACAGTGAAATGAGGGGGAGAAAACAATTTTAACTGTTAAAGTATGGAATGAATTACGGGAGATGTGCTGCCTGCGAGTTCCATTATGCCCTTCCAGAGAGAATTGAATATATGTGGTCAGGAAAAAAAAAAGACATGGCTGCGGAAAAGGGAAGGGATGGTCAGCGAAATTAACGAGTTGCTGTGATGGAAAATCGGGGTAGAAAGAAAAGGCCGAATGGACTCCTTCTGTGCCTTGTAACTCCATTGTTCTATGATTATATGGCGGAGGTAGCACCTGAGAAGAGGGAAACAGATTCAGCGTTTCAGTCAGATAGCCTTTCAGAAGACGTTAACTCGGTTTCTCTATTCACAGATACTGCCTGACCGCCGTTTTCATTTTCTCTTGTTTTTGCTTCATATTTTTAGGTTATGCAGTATTTTGATCTTTGATGTAGTTTCCTCTCACTCATCGTATGTCGTTGTGTCCTTCTCACTCATGAAAGTGAGGACATGTCTCACACTATAATAATCAAACCATAAACGTCTTCAGGTAAACAAACTGCAAGGAATGAATTCGACAATAAACCAGTTTCATTTGGGCATATGTCATGCAGGACCCTTCCTGCTCTTGTTTTAAAAAAAAACAATTAATCTGTTATGTTTCTCGTTTGGCCCTTCTCCAAATATTGGACTCCTGTAATCCAAAAGTCTCGTTAATAAAAAGTGACTCTTTCAAAGTTTATGAAAAAAATAGCTGCAGGCGTGGATCAATTATGTGTAACATCGATGGGAATAATTTGATAATGGGAGAGGAGAATAATTCTTGGTCGTCGTATATTTCCTAGGGAGTCACTTGATGCCCCATCAAAGTGCTACGTGTTTAGTATCTGAACTTGCAAAATGCTTTGGACAAATTTGACATTAATCCTGTGACATAATCCAGAGAAGGCATTCTGGTTCCTATCTGTGGCACAACCACACAGCTCGTAAAGCTGAATCATCACACCTAAAGAGATCGGGGTTCAACTCTGACCTTAGGTGCTGTCTGTGCGCAGTTTTCCGGCCATTCGCCCCCCCCTCTCCCCCAAGTGACCGTGTGGCTTCTTCGGGTGCTCTTAGCATCCTCCCATAGCTAACGACGTGAGAGTTGGTAAGTTTATTGACCACTGTAAATTGTCCAAAATATATGGTGATTTATGGAATCTCTGGAGAGTTGATGGGAATGTGAAGGGAATAAAATGGGACTATTGTGGGTTTTATATAAATGGGGATTTGGTGGCCGAAGGGCTTGATTCCTTCTTCTAACTCCATGAAATGTGTAACTCTGAACAGTTGGGTTGGAGCCTGAAATATACAGCGGTTGTCTCTGGAGTAGAGATTCAGGGAGTTGCTCATAATGGCGTGGAAGTGCAAAGTATGTTTTCAACACATGAAGCTTCATAAAGCCCGAAAAGAAAACAGAGACATTGAAGATTAAGTAGTTGATTAAAAAAAACACCCCCCGAGGGAGACAGGAGGGGTATATGCAGAAAAATCTTTCAAGAAGTTAAAAAAAAATTAAGACTTCTTCAAAGCTAGTGGGATGCCTGCATGAATTAAGAAAGAAATAAAATGCAAGATCAACGTAGCTGCGCCAAATTACTGTAAAATATTGCGTTGAGTGCAGGAAGCAGCACCAGTATAGTATTGGATGATGGCTTTGAGGCTAACTTCTATCCCGTCCTTACTTTCAGATAGCCCCTGCCTTACTTTTCCCTTTCTTTTTCGAATACGCTACCTTCGATTCTGTTTGTGGGGAATTCATGAATACCCGACAAAAAATATTGATACATCTCAGGACACTATTGAGAATATAAGCCTCATACCCAACTTAGGGATTGTACAGCTTTCAGTGGCTGGCACATTGAGAGATTCGTGAAACACCTGGCAAGTATAAATCGATTGGCTCTCTATTGCATTGAGGGAGCTGGAAACAAGATATAATCCATCGTCGTTCTGCATTTGTGTGGTGCGTATCCCAGAAGTGATCTCGATGTCATTTTTATACCATGTAAGTTCATAGTGCTCCGGGAAAAAAGCAGCAGTTGTGCAGGTTAGAGCCATGGAAGGAGCATTCTCTTGGGTAATCTTCAACGGCGTCGGCGGTACTGCAAATGATTTAAGAAAAATGAACTAGAATCTCTATTCGTGTTTTTAGCAGAGCAAATAATCGCGTTCGAAGATAATAATCAGATACAATCTGGAGTGTTAATTTAAGAAGAACACGTGATATCGATGTTATTAGAAACAATAGATGTATTTTTTTGCATAATATGTGTGGCAATTTTATTTTTCATTCCTCTTTTTATCTAATAGTCGACAGAAGTTGCACGTAAATGAAGTCAACATGTCACGTGGAATTATGTAAAATCTTTCGGTGCTCCCTCAAAATTCCGCGAACATCCATTTTATGTTTGTTCCACAGCTGTAAGCTCCAGTCAAATGAATTTGTGTCTGTATCGTCAGCTAGTCCTAAATTAACTGTTTTAAATTAAAACATTACTTCGCTTATACTTCCTGTCCGTCCTATAATTCTTACATACTTTACCTCACACTAGTTATTCCCCAAAACATAAGCACTGCCGTACTTACTGTCCGGCCAAATCACTTGATTGGGTAAATTTGAATTCAACTTGAATTCCGTTATTTTTCTCAGTCGATTGTTTATGCTGGCGGAAATGGAAAACAATTTTAATCATGTCAACTGCCTTCCTCCAATTTGCATAGAGAAACAATCAGGTGGTGAGGCAAATGAACCCTGGTATTCCCATGAAAAAGGAGCTACCTATTAAACAAAAACGTTCACTTTTCGACGACGGAAATCTCATCTTGTGACATATAACAACAATGCACGGCAAGTGATGCAGAGATTGAGATCAGAAATTATTATTAACAGTTATTTGAAATAATGAAATAGAAATTCTCGGCATGTAAGGCAGATTCCATGTGGAGAGAAGCAAAGTTAATGTTCCAGGTTAATGACCTTTCAGCAGAACAAAGAGAACGAAAATGTTTTCAGCGATTTAGTTTAAATTGTTTGTTGGAAACTAAACTCATGTTTTTGATTTGTTAGCCCAGGGGATGCTGGACCATTGAACCGGATCAGTTTAACTAGGGCAATGAAGAAACCCCAATTTCATTCAGGCAAATTGAATACATTTGGCTACTTTTAATGATAACTGCTCGGTGGCTCTGACATCCACCATCATGGAGTGCACCTAGAGGCTGGTCACGGCACGCATTAATTCCAGACTCCCAGACAACCTCGACCCAATGCAATTCGCCTACCCCTGAAACGGATTTACAGCTAACGCCATCTCCCTGGCCCTATAATAATCTCCGGAGAATTTGGACAGCAAAAACACCTACGTTAGACAATTGTTCATTGATTACAACTCCGCCTTCAATACGATAATTCCAAGCAAACGCATCACCAAACGACAAGACCTGGGACTCAACGCTTCCCTTTGCAACTGGATCCTTGACTTTCTGACCAACAGACCGCAACCAGTAAGAATAGGCAACAAAACTTCCACCACGATTATTTTTCCTAACAGTGGTGCCCCACAAGGCTGAGTCCTCAGACCCGTACTATACTCCCTATATACCCATGACTGCATGACCAGATTTTGCCCTAACACCATCTACAAGTTTGCAGATGATACCACCATAGTAGGCCTTATCTCAAATAACGATGAGTCGGAGTACACAACGGAGATAGAGAGCTTATTGACATAGTGTTATGACAACAACCTTTCCCTGAATGTCAGCAAAATTAAAGAGCTGGTAATTAACTTCAGGAGGTGGGCAGTGAACATGCACCTGTCTACTTCAAACGTGATGAGGTCGAGAAGGTTGCGAGCTTCAGGATCCTAGGAGTAAATATCACCAACAGCCTGTCCTGGCCCGACAACGTAGAAGCCACGGCCAAGGAAGTTCAGCAGCGCCTCTGCTTCCTCAGGACGCTACAGACATCTGACATGTCCCCTTTGCACTAACCGACTTTTATTGATGCACCACGGAAAGCATCTTAACTGGATGCATCGCAAATTTGTGTGGTAACTGTTCTGTCCGTGGAACTGCAGAGAGTTTTGGACACAACTCAGTAAATCACTGAAACAAGCCTCCCCGCCATGGACTCCGCCTCGCTGCCTCGATGAAGCAGCCAGCATAATCAAAGCCACCCACCCAGGTCATTCTCTTTTCTCTCCCCTCCCATCGGGCAGAATATACAAAAGCCAGAAAGTACGTATCACTAGGCTCAAGGGCAGCTTCTCTCCCGCTGTTATAAGACTATTTAACTGTTCCCTCGTAAGATAAGATGGGCTCTTGACCTCAGAATCTGCCTCGTTATGAACTTGCACCTTATTGTCGACCTACACTACACTTCTTCTGTGGCTGTGATACTTTACTCTGCATTCTCTATTGTTTTTACCTTGCACTACATCAATGTGCTGTGTAATGAATTGATCTGAATGAATGGAATGCAAAACAAGTGTTTCACTGTACTTGGGTACATGTGATGATTGTAAACCGATTACAATTCCAATACATGGAAAAAAAAATCAATCTATCGTAGAAATCATGAAGTTTTTGTTGACGTAACCAAACTTAGTAAATCTTAGTAAGTATTCTCTTTCGCAAACAGAAGGATATGTTCCTACCGACGGAGATCCTGCAATTTCACTTACTTTGTTAGAGACGCGTTGAGAAATAGTAACCGTGGAAGTCGCTGATAAATACCTGCAGAATTGTTTAATAAGTGATAGCTTTCCACACGGTTTTGGTAAAAGCAGATTGGTTAATCATACTATTTTGGTTCTTTATGAAGTAACACAATTATTTAAAAATGCAGTAAATGTTATTTAAGTGAATGATCAGACGGAGGTTAATAAAGTCTTCCAAAAAGTACTATTTTAGTTTAAGTGCAAAAAGAAACATGTAATATCGGCAAATAATCTTTCCTTGGCTGGAACGGTGATAGAGAGTACTAAAAGGTTTTGAGCTGGGATTACAGTAAGGACGAATATGGTAGCTCTGCAAAAGGTAGTGAAAGAGGCATTTCAACTGGAAGAGAAACAGGAATAAAAGCAGGTGTAGGTCAAATAATCCCTCGCACCTCCTCCAACATTCAATGATATCGTGGCTGATCATTCACATTTATGTCACTTTTTCGCACGAATCCCATATTGTTTTACTCTAAAATCTAAAACTCTACTACCTCTTTTTTGAACGTGCTCTTCAACTGGGCCTTCACTGATCTCTTTGGAAGACCAAAAAAAAACTTACCCTCTGAACAAAAAAAGACATGCATCTCTGTCAGGGAACTAATCCCTGCAGCAAGAATGCATAACGCACAGTGAATCAAACCTTGACCAAAAGGTTGACTATCACAAGTTGCTGTGGGACACAGTGTCAGAGTTAAACCTTAAGCTGGAGCGGAATTCCTGCAGTAATTATGCATTTAAAAGACAGTTTTTTCTTCAGGATCGATGCTAGATGAAAATGTCATCAAATCAAGAAGCCGCCGTAAAAATTACATCGTGACAGCGGTGTGTCTACTTCTGTCCTTAGCGGGCGTTTGTACATGTGAACACTGGTAGAAAGACACTTGAACGAGTTTCAGTCAGCACATAAACTGAAAAAAAAACTTTTCTCTATCAATGTTTCATTGTTGCGCTAAATGTTTGGACATCCAACATTCCTTTGTGAGACACACAGGTTAAGAGTTGGTACAAATAAATTGATGATTGTGTTAATCAAACTGTTACGGCTGTGAAAGTTAGAGTATAAGTAAATAGTGCTTAATGAGAGAATCAGGGGCATTTATGGGTTCAAGTCCTGAAAAAGGACATCTTCTAAATGAAGTTGACAAACTGTCGGGAGATCGATTGACATTTGAACATATTTTGGAGAGTTTTATTCCACATGAAATTTTAAAATTGGTACCAGTCCTGTGGAAGGGAGAACAGGGTCTGAGGACAAGTTAGCTTTGGTAAAAGGTGGAAGAGGATACGTGTGAAACGCGACTTTGAAGGATCCCGGCATAACAATCGGCGCATGATATCTATGATGAAAAATGCCAGTGATATAGTACAGTAGCTCACAATAGTAGAAGGAAATCCTCTCGTCTGTAAAAGGTGGACGTAGTACAGATGCACCTGTAAGATAACTTGAAATCCACCATTCCGTAAGGAAAGTTATGGCGTGCAGTTGGCCTAACTGGAACAAACCACATGAAGCTAGATATTATTGTGATCTGAGTCCATTCCAAAACAACTCTGCAGGAAAACATGTCAGCAATTTTGAAATAATCCATCAAAATATAACAAGCTGTCAATTGCTAAAACAACAGCATTAAATCAAATACCTAAACTAAACCAAACAAATTCTTCAAAGTTCCCCGAACACATATCACATTCACAAAGTGGACTGGTATTGATTCCAAACAACAAAAAAAATCAGATTTAGTGTCAGATGTATCAGACAATTCCAGGTACTTGAAATTTAACCAAGTTAAATGGACGGGATTGAGTAAAAACGGCAGGAAGACTTACTGACAAAATGCAGGTTAAGTATTTTTGTAGAAACGAAGGAGATTCATGTGGATGAGGATTTGACTTCCAGGTACTTGAAATTTAACCAAGTTAAATGGACGGGATTGAGTAAAAAAGGCAGGAAGACTTACTGACAAAATTCAGGTTAAGGAGTTTTGTAGAAACGAAGGAGATTCATGTGGATGAGGATTTGGAAAGATCGTGTACGCCAACCAGAGGGATAACATCCAAAAGGTTACAAGGGAGCAGGAAAAACGGGAGTTTGATTAATGAGACGGTGATGCGAAATAATGCAGCGAGTGCGTCATAATAGACGAGACCTAGTTACTATGAACAGAGATGTAAAGAAAGAAAAGCCTCAAAATAAGAATATCATTCAATAGCAATAGTAGAACCCAACAACGATATGAAGTTGTTGTAATGAATCTCCATTTTGCAAAGCGTATCAATCCTATTCTAATTATAGCGAGTAACACAGATCAACTTAAAAGAGAAGATCAGATTGGCAGTTTTGACGCAGCGCAGAATGATGTGTCTACAACATCCAGAAATTGGTTGACTAAGCAAACACTTTACAATTTAGAGAGATTGGAGGAAGCATATATACTTGAATTGATTGGTGGTGGATATCAGAAAAAATATTTGAATATGCAGAGAATTGAAGCTATGGAACATGTGCAGGCCGAAGAGATTGGGTGCTAGTAGCTTAATTAGTTCGGAACAACATCGTGGGCCTAAGGGCCCATTCACGTGCATGTACTATTCTGAGTTCCATGTTAGTGACAGATCATGAAATTTCATCCGTTATCAGTTTATGTAAGTACAAAAAATAAATCTCACATAATCAGTCAGACATAAGATTGATTTCCAAACAATACGGTAATAGTGGTAATATTCAGACACCTTGTTATTTGAAATTTGCTCTATTTACAACAAAACTTTGGAATATTTGGAATATATTTAATGAGACATACTTAACAGTGCGAGCGCTGTTTTTTTCCGAGGTTAAACCAGGGCAGGACTTACATAATAAATTGTAGACCCCTGGAGAATGTTGTGGAACGAAGATCTTGGGATAGAGGTGCATGATTCCTTGAAAGTGGTGACACAGATAGGAAGGCTGGCGAAGAAGGCGATTTGGCATACTTGCCTTCATCGGTCAGGGCGTTGAGCACAGGAGTTGGGACGTCATGGGGTAATTGTACAAATTGTTGTTGAGACCACACTTGGAGAATTGTACGAAGTTCTCGTGACCTAGCTACAGGAAGAATATTACTCGCTGGACAGGGTGCAGAAAATATTCACGAGGACATTACCGGTCTAGAGCGTTTCAGTTATGAGGGGAAGCTGGATAGACTGGAACTTTTTTTCTCTGTAGCGAAGGGGGCCGAAGGGTGAACTTATAGAGGGATATACAATCATGATAGGCATAGATAAGGTGAATGGCCAAAGACTTTTTCCCAGAGCTGCGGAGTCTAAAACTTGAGGGATAGATTTATGGTGAATGGGAATAGGTTTAAACAGGGGCTGAAGGGCAAGTTTTTCCCACCGCAGCGACTGAGTTTATGGAATAATCTGCTGGAGTAAGCTGCAGAGGCAGGGACAGCTATAATGTTGAAATACATTTGAACAGGTACAGGAATTGAAAATGTATTGAGAGATATGGGAGTAGCACGGATGGACGTCTTATTCGTTATGGACGATTGGAACAGATAAATGGCTTCCCGCAGTCCATTTGGGTCGTCAACATGCAAGGAAAACATAATTTGTTCCGACAGACTACATGATCATGGCAGGTTTGTATGCGGATTCTGGGGGAGGAAAACAAGATGTCCCATCAACTCGACATCAGGGAGATGTGGAACTGTTAATGTGGCCTGAAGTGGAAATGAGATGTGCTGTTTGACTACAACCGTAAAATCATTCACCCATGGACATAGTTTGACATGTCTGGTTACCCACCCTTATTGAATCATGCCAGCTGAATACGTGCCGGTAGGTCAGAAAATCCGACAACCTTTATCTAAAGGAAAATAAATAAATATCAACACATATGATCAATTGGCCGATTTAAACCTGGAGGAATTTATCAACAAAATCAGATTTGATGTTGACGCTCTTTAACCTGATGTCCAGTGTCAAATAAGCAGGCTGCCAGATGATTTTGATGTCACACAAGGTGGACAGTGGGAAATCAAACAAACAGGGATGTTACAGGTCGAGCCTTACGAAACATCAGAATCACTTCATGTTGGCAGAAATGATAGGATTGGGCGAAAAAGCATCTGAGGCACTTGGGTTGGAATCGTGGGTGATGCACCGGATACACCGGATGCGAGCCAGTTGCTCATTGTCATCAACCTGCTATATCTAGCGGTGAAGAAAAACGACAATTTAAGAAGAAGAAGCAACGAGAGTTAATGCATGAGGGTCTGAGTCAGCACGAACAGGAGAGGCCGGATTAGAATTAACCATTGCCATGAAGACCTTATAACCTGAGTCACTTGGAATGTAGTCCTGTCTTCGTGTGCCCATAGCAATAATGCAAAACTCACGTGAATAAAAATAATTACCAAAACGTTGATTGGAATTCATATCCTCAGGTGATCTGGGACTCAGGCTCACGGATGAACATTCCGAACAAACAAGCGAGAGGAAATCGTAAAGTGCTTGCTTACTTCGAGAACGGACACATGATATGTGCAAATGCCATCAAAATAACAAGCCATCACATAAATTACAAGATGACTGCGGTGTGTCTATCTCTGTCCTCGGCGGGGGTGGTGGTGGTGGTGGTGGGCGTGCTTCTGCAGTTGTGAATATTGGTGGAAACATTCATTAAAACTCCAGATAAACTGAATAAAATAATGCCCTTTAAAACAAGCCTGTTCTGCTGTATGGTTGTTCATCAAACATTACATAGGGACATAAGAATTAGGAGTAGGAGCAGGCCATCTGGTCCGTCGAGGCTATTCCACTGTTCAATAAGATCATGTCGGATCTGTCCACGGACTCAGATCCACCAACCTGCTTTCCCCCCCATAATCCTTAATTCCCCTACAACGCAAACATCAATCTAACCGTGCCTTAAATATTTTAATGAGGAAGGCTCCACTGATTCCCTGGGCAGCGAATTCCAGAGATTGACTACTCTCTGGAAAAGCTGTTTCTCCTCAGCTCTCTCCTAAATCTACTTCTCTCGAATCATGAGGCTATCTTCCCTAGTTCTAGTCTCATCTACCAGTGGAAATAACCTCCCTCCATCAATCTTATCTCTCCCTTTCATAATTTTATATGTTTCCACAAGATCCCCCCTTCTTCTTCTGAATTCCAGCGGGTATAGTCCCAGGCGACTCGATCTCTTCTCATAGGCGAAACACAACATCTCCGGGATCAACCTAGTAGACCCACTCTGCACCGCCTCCAAAGCCAGTATATCTTTCTTCAATAGGGAGACCAGAACTGCACGCAGTGCTCCAGGTACAGCCTCACTCGTCCCCTGTACAGTTGCAGAATAACCTCCCTTCTCTTATATCCAGTCCCTCCAGCAATGAAGGCCAGCATTCCATTTGCCTTCTTGATAACCTGTTGCATTTGCAAACCAATTTTTGCCATTTAATGCACAAACATTCTCAAGCCCCTCTGCACAACAGCATGCTGCAATCTTTAACTATTTAGATAATAATCTGATCTTTCATTTACCCTTCCAAAGTGGATGACCTCGCATTTACCAACATTGCACCCGATCTGCCAGACCCTTGCCCACTCACTTAACCCATTGATGTCTCTCTGCAGAGTCTACGCATCCTCTGCACAATTTGCTTCACCACTCAATTCAGTGTCATCAGCAAACTTAGGTAAGCTTAAATCAGCGAGCTTAGATACTTCCAAATGGTTAATGCATATCGTGAACAGTTGCAGACCCAGCACCCTCTCCTGCAGCACCCCGTTCACCACTGATTGCCAACCAGAAAAACACCAATTTATCCCAACTCTCTGCCTTCTATTGGTTAACCAATCCTCTATCCATGCTAATATATTACCTCCATCTCCATGCATCCTTATCTTATTGATAAATCTTTTATGCGGCACCTTATTGAACGCCTTCTGGAAATCCAAGTATACAACATTCGCCTGTTCTCCTCTATCCAATTAGCTGATTATATCATGAAATAACTCCGGTATGTTTGTCAGACAGGACCTGACCTTCCTGAATCTATGCTGCGGCTGCCTGTTGGAACCACGTCTATCCAGGTGTCTCGCTATTTCTTCCTTAATGATAGGTTTAAGCAGTTTCCCTGCTACAGACGTTGAGCTGACTGGCCGAAACTTTTGACTACATCCTTTTTTTAAACAGTGGCGTGACATTCGCTCTCTTCCAATCTTCCGAGACTTACCCAAGTCCAGAGAATTTTGGTAAATTTTCGCAAGTGTGTCTGCTATAACCTCCGCCATTTCTTTCTGTACCTCGGGATGCACTCCATCAGGACCAGGGGACTTGTCTACCTTTAGGCCTACTGGGTTGCTTATTACTACCTCTTCAGTGACAGCGATTGTATCCACGTCCTCACCTCCCATAGCATCCATAATATCTTTATTTGGTATGTTGGACATTTCCTGAACAGTGAATGCCGACACAAAAAAGTCTTTCAAGGCTTAGGCATTACACAATTATGTTTCCACATTAACCAATACTAACTCTAGCTTCTTATCTTCCCAGGGACCTACATTCAGTTTCATCACCCGTTTCCGCCTTATACAATTACAAAACCTTCCAGATCTCTTTTTATATTTTGTGCAAATTTACTTTCATAATCTATCTTCCCTTTCCTTATTGCTTGCTTAGTAGATGATTGTGGCTTTTTAAAGTTTTCTGAATCTTCCAGTTTCCCATTACCCTCAGCAACATCGTATGCATGAGATTTTAGCTTGATGCCTTCTTCTGTTTCCAAAGTTAGCCAAGGCTGGCTCTCCCCACCCTTACTGTCCCTGCTTTTGACTGGAATATACTTTAGTTGAGTACCGTGAAAAATCTCTTTGAAAGTCTTCCACTGATCCTCAACTGTCCCACCAGAAAGCCTGTGTTCCCAGTCTATGCTTTCCAGCTCCTCCCTCATCCTGTTGTCGTCTCCCTTGTCTCGACATAATACACTGGTTTTAGATCGAATTATTGCACCCTCCATTTATTTGAGAAATTCAATGGTACGATGCTCAATGGTACGATACGACCCTAACTATTAGATCATTAACTACAAGAACTGCGACATACATTACGTAGCATGTGAAATTCACTGGGTTAGTTAGATTAATCAAATGGTCACATGCGTGTATTTTTGGCGGAAATAAATCATGAGTGCGAAGAGAACGGCAAGTGTTAATGTCGTATAAGGGGCAACTTACAAGAAGTGAGAGGCAAAATAACCTGACTGGATGTCGTGGTGAGTCTGTTTAAAAGCATCCAGAATTATAGAATACATAATATTTAGAATTCAAAGGGACAAACCTCAAAGGTAACTTGTCACAGAAGTGCAGCATACACATACCCTATTGGGATGCGGTAGTTAATAATATTTTATATAATTCCTTCGGTAATTTCTCGTAAAATCATGTTGTAGATTGTCATTATTGGATATCTGTTACTTTATTTGTGATATTTGGTCTGTTTTCAATAAACTATTTAAAATGTTATGAAATGTGCTGCTCTCTGACATTATGTGATTTTTCTGACCCGACTTGGTTCAGGCTGAACATTCACGTACAAGGATGCACAGATCCTACTGTCTATCAGAAGCTTGAAATCCCTCACTACTGACAAAATACTCGACCCGTATACTTGTTTGTCCTAATACAAATGTCCTCACATTTGCCACATTATGTTCTGTCACGGACGTACTCATTCATTGAACTCGCCTATGTCTCTCTGAATTCTCCTTTCACCCTGAACACAACCGACTGTAACACATGCGTTTTTTTTTCTCTTTGGGAAAAAGAGGTTAAGAGGAAATCTGATAGAAGCTTGCTACATCATGGCTTGACCACATCGCTAAATGGTCGGCTGTAGTTCACTTTAGCTACAACCCAAACCGAAGTATCACAAGGGCTCCTGACGCAAGGCAGCTCCACCGGCCACCCGCAGCCGCCCACCCACTGATTCCAAGTCGCAACACGATCTTAGGAAATATTTCGTCGATCTTCTCCCGTCGCAATATCTAAATCCTGCAACTTCATACCCAACTGCTCCATGGGAGTTATTCACCAGAGATTACCATGGCTCAAGGAGGTGTCTTAATACTATTTTCTTGGAAGAAATAACATCACGAAAGATGAAGGAAAAACTAAAAGTAGTCTCATGTACACAGAGTTGTTCTGAAGCTCATTACTGTACACGTGATGGAAGCCGAATCAACCAGGATAGTGAAAACGAATAAGTAACTGAAGGAAGATAATGTTCAGGGCTCGGGAGAGAGCAACTGAATGGAACTGACAACCTTGCTGTACTAGTGACGGGAACAGAATCTATCGCCCGAATGTGCCGTAACGATTCAATTATTCTGCATTATTGTAATTGAATTGGTGAAATACTTATTTTGCAAGGTCCCACTTCATTATTTGTTTGACATTGTGGGATCTTGATCTTGTATTGTTTTGACGCTGGGGCTGCCTGCAAGTGATCATTATTATTGGCATTTAATTGTTAAACGATTTGAACAACATGTTATTTTGTCAGCCACGTAGTGTAACCCATTGAGCTCGAGAGAAAGGATAAATGACACCCTGTAGAGGGTGAAATAAAGTAATTACAGGGATATTAATACCAAACAAAATGATGCAAATACCTTGTAATTCAGGAGGGAATTTGGAGAAGGAATTAATGTTTCAGGGTAACGTGGAAAAATACAGAGACGTTTTCAAAACTGAGGGAAAGACGGGAAAAGGACGTTGGAAAAATAAATAATAAAGCCTTGATCAAGTAACATAACAACATAATAAATTACAATCTGGGATGATGAGGTGAAGCAAAATGGAGGTGTCAATGGAGCAAATAATTAGGTAACATTTCCTTCGGATACACGACATGTTTCAAATAACGACCAAGATTTGTTGAATTCATCGTGGAGCACAAGGAATTATAAATGTCCCAATGACAGTTAATTTGGTGTTTCCCGTGTTCACAATACATGCCATAGGCACGTAAGGAAAGATATGCTTTGGCAAGGTAAATTAGTGGGTCCGTGCGTGTGAAGGAGTTGGTAGTATAGGATTGAAATGTTGCCCTCTTACAGCGGGAAGATTGAACTTGGGTTGTGTAGTCTGCTTCTGGAATTATTTCATCCACTGTTCGAGTGTGACTCCCACGTATTACTCACATTCACATTTAAATTTCTGACCTCATGCTTGACACGCTGCTAAGTTCTAATAAAACTGAATATAAAATGATTGAGAACTTTTATTCATATATACAATCCTGAATTTAACCATTTAAATTCTGGTTCTGTTTTTACTTCCTCTGGACACATGTTTTGTTACATGTCATATTACTCTCTATTTTCCTATATGCTGACATGCTTCATATAATTTGATGCCTTTTACGTTCCAGACTCCCCAGACGCACCGCCACTAATCCTACCTACCCCCTTTCTCTGCCTCTGCAACTCTTTAAAATTCTCATTTTGGAATTTTGAAACTTCCGATAGAGCACTCAAGACTGAAACTCACTTCTTTATTCAGACGTTTCATGGCTTGCTTAATATTTCTACAAGTTATTTTCCCTTTTAAATATTAATTTTCTAAATATTCAGTAGATCGCTCTTTGACACACAGGATTGCGTTTAGGAGGTAATGCGCTCTCTATACTCTAAATATGTCAACCCAAGCATCATATTTTTTGTTAGTTTACGGTTCCATTTGCAATGCAAATAGCTACATGTGGTCAGAGTTAGATATTCTGCAGAGAATAGCTCAAGTGTTAAATTCGGGAGGACACTCCTTCATTTGAAAGTCAGCGGTCGAGGATCCGATGAAATGTTTTCAATTTTACTGAGTGATTGCAGATACAACAGTGAGGAACAGCCAATGGCAGCGTTCCATTCTATTGACTGACCATCTACCAACTTAAACTTATATTCTTTTCATTAAGTTAAACGAAGGGTGCTTCCTGATACTTAAACCTTCAGATTAAAAAAAACATTAAATGATGTGAAATAAGAGAAGAATGGATTTCCAAAGATTTCACTATTCCTTAATCGGTAAACAGCGATTATTCAAACCCCAAAAGCAACAATACCGATGTGCATTGAGAGAAGGTCCTTTGCTCTGCTTTCTCACGATCAAATGCACAAGCTATTTTTGTGCTTGTATTGGGCTAAGACCAACCGAGTGAGACTCACCGTGTACAATAATCCGCGTGCCGTTGCCTTTAGACATCTTTCCTGTCCAGTCTCTCACACTGCAATAATAGATTCCAGAGTCCCGGAAGCTCACGCCGAACAGATGAAATTCAGCAGATCCTTGCTGGAGGGTCACCATTCTTATCCTACCATCTGCAGTGGGGTCCAAAATCCGTTTTTCGCCCTCTGTGCTCCAATAAACATCTACCAGTGCGTTCTGACCGAACATTGGAAAAGAGCAGTAAATGGACACATTTTCACCCTGTACCTTCCTGATCTGGTCGGGAATCTGTTCCACTCTAAACGAATTCCCGTCAGCAACTGTCAGAATTAAAAACAAAGGTCAACTGAGCAAATTGATCGGATTGATAAAAATAAAGAATATAAATGCGACAAAAATAGATCGATAGAAAGTAAGAAAACTGTAGAGTACTATTAGAACAGTTGCACGTCCTGAACCATTCATGAAGAGTTCCCTCTCCCCATCCCTCACACACCCCGTTGTTATGGTTTATCGGAGAGAAAAGTATACACCTGTGTAAGTAATTCGGAGGACCGAGAGATACCTCAGCACATCAAGTATATGCATTCTGAACAAATGCGGTGAAATCGAACAGTATTAGCTGTATGCTAGCGGGACAATCAAATAACACATGATGGAAAGCTTTTAAGAGGAACCTGTGGCGAGGGCGTTGCAACTGCACGGCACAGCCCTTATGGTTTTGCTGCACATTTACGTCATAGGGCTGAAAAGCACATTGAAATTTGCAGACCGCCAGATGTTATAGGTATTATCAGGAGGATATGGAACATATTGCGTCTCATGGAAAGTTCCGATTTGACGCAGCCTCGTTCAAATCAGAATTTCGGTCTGATTTTACTGACGCTGTGAAATAAATTCACAAATGGAAGATAGAATGTGAGAGTAACGCAGCGAGAACGAGATCAAGAGACTGAGACAGGAAAAGCCCAGCCAATCAAACCTTTACAGATACGAGATCATTTTTAATGGGGGAAAAAGGCATAAGAATTGAATATATACTTAGTGTTTGCCTTCGGAAGAAGAGCGAGAAAATGTTGTTGAATGAAGGATTGGGTGCAAATGACGGAGGAAGAGAAAGTACGATCAATAACTAAATGTTACCAGAGACGTTAATGAGCCTGAACGCTGATGAATCCCAAGCAGTTGATAATCCAGATGCCAGAGTTTTAAAACACATAGTTTGGATATTATATTTGAAATGTGAATGTGACCCTACTGATTTGGTTAGAGAGAAAGCGAGCTAGAGAGAGAGAGAGGAGGAGAGAGGGAGGGAAATATGCTATATCAATGAAATAGAAAATATCTGTTATCGTATGCAGATAGGGGTGGGTTGGTGTGTAATTGGCTGTGATTTCTTTGGGGTGCCCGAAGGCCTCAGTCACTTTACAATTGGGAGGTTGGTGAAAATGACACATGGAATCGAGACCAAGATTAACCTGTGTATTGTGAGTTGTCTAATGTAGAAAGACAGTGCACAAAGGCTGGTTATATTTTTCAATGGTAAGGGCTCTGGAATTTTGACATTCAAACTTACCTGCATGTCTTTATGCACAGGTAACTGAAACCAAACAATTGGAACAAAGGTGAAGTTTGGCAGGTGTGGCCAATGAAAAGGAAATCATTTCCTCCTTGAACTCCAGAAATTCACGATCGATATAAGTGTATTCGCCGAGGGGACCAAATGAACATCTCTAAGTTCGGCGTTGGTTCATTAGGACTTGGACATGGAGTGTTGAGGATGAAAGATGACTTGAGGAGAATAAAGGCAACCTGAGTGGATGGATAATGTCATGGCAGATGGTGTAAAATTTGGGAAAATGGATGTTACGCACTTCAGTAGAAAGAAATTGCACAAAGGAGGATTATATTTTCAGTGGTAAGCGCGCTGGAAATATTGATATTCAGACGTAGCTGCATGTCTTTGTGCATAAGTGACTGAAATCTAACATGCACTTTCAGCAAACAGGTTCGGAAAACAAATGGGTTGTTGATACTTATTGCAATATAATGTAAGTACAAGACTGGATATGTCATCTTACAATTATGCAGAGCATCAGTGAAACCACAAATGGACTATTTTATCGCATTTTAGCGTCTGTCCTCCAAAAGAGGTATACTTGATTTAAAAGGAATACAGTTAAGATTCACCAGAGTGGTTTGTGAGACGGTATGTCTATCATAAGTGGAGATGTTGGCAAGTAAGAGGAGATGTTTGTTTCAAGGTTCCAAAAGAGTCATTTGGACGTCGAGTCATACCGCACGTAAACAGATCCTTCTGTTCGACTCGTCCTTGCTGATCCAGATTCCTGTCTACGCGAATCCTGCTTCCCTGCATTTGACCGATATTCCTCTATTCCTTTCCTTTTTATATACATGTTGAAATTCCTTTTAAACGCTGTGATTGTATCTGCCTCTACCACCTCCCCTGAGAGAATTTTCCACCACCCGCCACTCTATGTGTGGAAAACTTGCCCCTCAGATCTCCTCCAACTCTTATCTTAAACCCATCGTCTTTAGTTTTAGACGCCTTACCATTTTGATACAGGTTCATTTGTATTATTTTCTGCATTTTGCTCTCCATTACCTCAAAAGTCTTATCTGTTTACCACTGTGTAAAGATCACCGTGTATCTGCTCCTTTGACGTTTGCATTTAGAACCGCTGAATTTACTCAGATTATTTCAGCCTTACCTGGTGCAAACGTGGTTTAACTGTTGAGACTGGATAAATTCTATATTGCAGCAAAGAGCAGACAGGTGGGAGAGATTGTTCTTTGATGCATGGGATCAAGGAATGTACGGGAGAAGACTAGAACAGGCACTTGAATTGGTATGATCCGACCTGATATTGAATGGCAGAGCAGGTTCGAAATGTCAAATGTCTGCATGTTTCCATATATTTGGTGGAGACACACCCAGTCAAGGATTGGACAGAATAACTGCCAGCAATGTCATTTTTCGAGTTCATTTCAACTTGCACTGGAGGTAAAAACCCAATCTTAAAAAAAAAGAACATTCATGGAACATCTACCAAAGAGAGCTGAGAAGATCGAGAGTGGTTCTCAATATCTTGGCATTAATTTACAGCAAATATTTTCAATATACGATATCTATGAAATGATAACTCAATACACTAAGTATCAAGGGAATGTGGTTAATGTTACTCAAAGTGGGGGCGCAGCAGTAAGGATAGGATTGGGTGATATTGGTGGCGGGGAGGATGAGAAGTCTGTCACACAAGCGACTGCAGACACAAGAATTTGGAGGAGAAATGACTGGAGGAACATGAGCATTTATGAGGGGGAATTCTCGACATTCGGGTGTGTGGGGAGCACAGGGGATAAGGATTAACAGTAAGTGAAAATAACGGTGTCTGGATGAGGGTTTAAAAATACATTGGCAAAATACACTTTCTGAAGACTCAGGGCCAAAGTGTAAAACAAGCACGCAAAAAAGCCATAGGTATAAATTCTGCTAAGACCACGTTACGGAGCGCTGATTCACCTTATGGAAGTCCTTAGGCCTCAAGGCCATAGACAGATGGAGGCACCATTTAACACATTCGTGCTCTCCTGTTCTCTGCCCGGATCTTGGCAGGAAATCGCGACCTATGCTGACCATTCTTCTGCAATTAATCGTCGATGGTTCAATGTGGAAGCTGGTGCTCCACATTTTGGGACGAGTATCTCGGCCGCTTAGCACTGAAATGTCGGGTGAGGTCTGGTGCAGTTGTGCGGATCATTCAGTTTGGTGCTGGCAGTGTCTGCTTCATGTATTGGCAGGTCTTCCAGATCACCCAATGCCTTTTTGAACGGTTCAGAATGTAAGGAAACCTGTCACCATTCTCATTTTTGTATTGATGCTCGTTTCTCCAGCAGGGAAGGACGCATTATGAACACTAAGTGTAGTACACCTGACTGGAAGAAGTGCAAGTGAATCACTGCTTCACCTGAAAAGACATAGTTGTATCGCTGGAGGTTGTGAAGGAAAAAACAATTAACGAGGAAGTGGTGCAGAACCGGCGGTTGCATGGAAAAGGTCTACTCTACGGACAGTTGTCGGCGAAAGCGGGAAAGCGAACTGGGAATCGTGAAGAAAGCGATTAGTTCGAAATGCGGAAAAATGGAGGGACAGGAAAATGTGATCGCTTCTGCATCGTCCTGCTCAAGGGATAGTCTTGCCTCCAACATGCACTACAATCACACGGATTTTCACCATGCCTCCTGTAAGGATTCCAGTCTATTCTCTCAGGTCTTCCATCCCCATCGGAGTCCTGACAATGATGAGAATTCTCACAGTTATCCCTGAAATATCTCCCTTTTTCCCCGACCATGACATCACCTCCAGATTAGTGGATAGAACTATTGACCATATCTCGTCCATTTCCTGCTCTCACCACTTCTCTCTCACACATGAGTATTTTACGGTAGTATTTACCAATGAGAAGGACATGGAAGATAGTAAGATTAGCATGGAGAGCGCTAATATGCCGGGGTATTTTAAGATAAAGATGGAGGTAGTGTTGGTCTCTTGTACAACACCAAAGTGCGTAAATACCCAGGGCCTGAAGGGATATAACTCACGTTATTGTGAGGGGCAATGTATAAAGTTGCCGGGCCCTTGCCCTAGATCTTCGCTTCCTCTCTAACCACAAGAGAGTTCCCAAAGAACTGGCGAGTACCTAATGTTCCTTTATCCAAGGAAGCTAACAGGGACAATCCTGGAAACTATAGAACGGTGGGTCTCACGTCCGTGGTCGGTAATCCATTGTAGAGGAGTGTTAGGGCACGGATTTATGAGAATTTGGAAAACCATGGCCGAATTAGGGTCAGTCAGCATGGTGTTGTGCGGCGCACGTGATGTATTACTAACTTGATTGAGTTTTTCGTGGAGGTGACGAGGATGTTTGAAAAAGCTATAGCTGCAGGCGGTGTGTGCATTGAAGTTAGTCGGGAGTTTGACAAGGTCCCTCATGGTAGGTTCATCCAAAAGATGAAAATTCCTTGGATCCACGGTGATTAGGCCGTTGGGATTCAGAGTTGGCCTTCCCACAGAAGACAGAGGGTAGTGGTCGATGGGTTTTCTTCTGGCTGGAGGTCCATGACAAGTAGTGCTCCGCAGGGATACGCACTGCTGTTTGTGATATATATATATATATATATATATATATATCACAAGGTGTATGGCACAATGTGTATGGCATATAGATATATATATATATATGGATGAAAGTGTGCATGGCTGGCTTCGTAAATTCGCAGATGATGCAAAGATTTGTGATATTGTAGATAGTGTAGACGACCTACAAAGGATGAAGCACGGCATAGATAAGTTGCTGATACGGGCGGAGAAATGGCAGATGAAGTTTAATGCCGCCCAATGTGAGGTGTTGCCAGTTGGGATATTAAAAATAAAGGGATAGCACACAGTTAATGGCGAGACCCTTAACAGTGCTGACGTACAGAGGGAAATTGGCGTCTAAGTCCATAACTCCCTGAATGTGGCTGCATTGCTTGATAGGATGGTAAAGAAAGTGTATGACATGTCTCCTTTATTAATCAAACCTTTGAGTTTAAGAGTGCGGAAGTTATGTTGCAGACTTATGAAACTCCGGTGAGACTGCATCTGGAATATTGCAATCAATTCTGGTCGCCCACTTAGAAGAAGAATGTGGAGAGTTTGGAGAGGGTGCAGAAGAGGTTTACCAGGATGCTGCCTGGATCAGAGGGCATGTGCTATGAAGAAAGTGTGAACAAACTTGGGTGGTCTTCTCTGGAATGAAGGAGGTTGAACGGAGCCTGAGAGATGCTTTTAAGATTAGGAGAGGCGCACATGGAGCAGACAGCCGGTATCTTTATCCTCGGGTTGAAATGTCTAATATTGGAGGGCATGCCTTCAAGCTGAGATGGATTAATTTGAAAGGAGATGTAAGGGGCAATCTTTTACATGGAAATTGTTAGGTTCCTGAAATACACTGCCATTGTTGGTAAGATAGATGCATTTTAAGAGGTTTTTCGACAGGCACATGCCTGTGCAGAGAATGAAGGGATATGAACTTTGTTTGGCAGAAATAATTCGTTTATTTGGGAAATTAATTATCAGTTTAATTAGTCCAGCACAACATCGTGGACCGAAGGGCCTGTTGTTGTGCTTTACTCTTCTGTGTTCTTTAGAGCCAATCAGATTTGTCCTGCTCTCTTCCACTCCATGAGCCTCCGCATTCAGTGAACCGTACTTCACAATTTCATCCAGCTCAAACACGCTTCCAAAATCAGACACTTATTCTTGTTTAGAGGTAGTGGTTATCACCTGCAACAATTCTGTAGATTCCAAGATATTTCCTGTGGATTGGAGAGATCGCATCCTTTCAGAATAGTGTAGCGGCGAGTACATGAAACAGCTGCCTTGTTATCTTACAGTCAATGATCCGGGAAAATTATGGAATCCAGAATGAGGAATGTATTAGCAGAAGTCTGCGAAATGATTAATAGGATTGAGCAAAGTCAACATCGATTATGAAGGACAGTCTGCGTTGACTGAACTGCTGGAACGTTTGAGGGAATACCTGGGTATAAGAAATAAAGTGAGAACAGCATTGGATGGAGTACACAGGGAATGATTCTTGGGCCACAGCCATAAGTCAATGGGGCGAATTAACAGAAAGCATGTGAGACTGCAGGCGCTGGGATCTGGAGAAATCCATCGGGTCAGGCAGCATGGATGGACAGAAATAGAGAGTCAACATTTCGGGTCGAGACTCTTCATCTGGACGGAAGGAAAGAGGAGTGAAAACCTGTATAAAAAGGTCTGAGGGAGGGTTGGAGCAAGTGATCGTAGGCAATAGGTGGATCCAAGTGAGGGAGCGGGTGATAAGCAGATGGGGATTGGAGAGTTGGAAAGGCGTCAGAAGCTGGGAGGTGATAGGTGGACGTGACAAAAGGCTGAATATGATAGAATTTGATAGGGGAGGATGATGGGTCGTTGAATAACTGTAGAGAGCTGGGGAAGGCAGAGGGGAGGGCAACCAATGGGAGGAGTGTGGGGGTGATGGGCGAATGGGGAGGGCTGCGGGGGGGACAGAAATTATGATGGGGACAGGTGGAGCAGGAGGAGAGAGAAAAGAGAAAAGGTTCAGAGGGGGAGCGATTACTGGAAGTTAGAGAATTCAGATTTCGCTGGCCCCATGTTGTCGACTGTCCAGACAGAATGTGAAGTGATGTTCCTCTAAATAGCGTTTAGTCTCAAATTGGCAGTGGAGGAGTCAGAGGACAGATATGTCGGTGTGGGAATGGGAAGTTGAATTATAACAGTTGTCACGTGGGTGATCCAGAAAGCCACGACGGACGGAGCAAAGATGCTCGGCGAAGCAGTCGCCCAGTTTGCGTCCGATCTCACCGATATAGGGGGAATTACATCGGTAGCACCAGACGCGGATGCCAAACATGACCGCGGGAGATTTGCACGTGAAAGACTGCTGCACCTGGTAGGGCTGCTTAGGACCATAGATGATGAAGAGGTAGGAGGTGTAGGGCAGGTACTACACCTCTTGTGGTGACAGGGGAAAGTACCTGGGGATGGAGGGGATTGGGTGGAGATTGATGAGCGAAAAGGGGCGTCCTGGAGGGTGTGAGGATACGGGAAGATGTGGTTGATGGTGGGATCCCTTTGTAGATAGCGGAATGTGCGAAGAATGATACCTTGGATGCGTAGGCTCATGGGATGCTCGGTGACGACCTGGAGAGGTCTATCGTTCTTCTGCCTTGTGGTGCGGGGGAGGAGGGGTGAGGCTGTGGGGGTGGTAAGAGCTAACTTGTGTAAAATGGAGGAGATGTGGTTGAGGGCTTCGTCAATAACAATGGGGGTGGGGAAGAGATCACTTTCTCTGAACAAGAAAGACATCTCGGATGTCCTGCAATGGTCGGCCTGATCTTGAGAACAGAAACGGTGGAGGAAAAGGAATGGCGTCCTTGCGAGCGACTGGATGGGAGGAAGGGAAAAGTGTCGTGAATGTAACTGTGGGAGTTAATGAGTTTGTCGTAGATATTGGAGAAAAATCTGGCTCATTAGGTAGAGACAGAGAGGTCAAGAAAGGGGAGAGATGTGTTGATGATGGACCAGGTGCATTGGAGGGAGGTGTAACTGTGCGTATCAAAGTTTGTAACATTCACGAACTCCTCACGGGTTCTGGAAGCGCCACCAATACTGTCATCAATATAGCGGAGAAAAACTTGGGTCGTGGTGCCGGGACAAGTTTAGAACATGGAATGTTCCACATACTCAATGAAAAGGCAGGTATAACTGGGGCCCATATTTGTGTCAATGGCTGCACATTTGGTTTGCAGAAAGTGGGACGATCCAAAAGAGCATCTATTCAGGGTAAGCACAATCTATGCTAGATGGAGCTGGTGTTGGTGGAGGGGAACTGGTTGGGCCTGACTTCCAGAAAAATACGGAGCGCCCCGATTTGGATTAGAATGCAGTTGGCATCATGAGTATGTTTGGAATGACACCAAAATTGGCGGTATCGTGGACTGTGAAAAAGATGATCAAAGATTACGACAGGATCTCAATGAACTGGGGAAGTGAAGCAAAAAAAAAATAGACGTAATTTAACTCAGACAAGCGTTGGATTATGGTAAATTAAACCAAGACAGGACTTACATCGTAACTGCTAGGACGTTGCAGTGATTTGTAGAACAGACAGATCAGGGAAACAGGTACGGAGATGCCTTAAATTGGCGACAAAGGTAGACATGGTGATTAAGAAAGCCTTTGGCATGCTTGCCTTCATCGGGCAGGGCATTGAGTTCAGGAGTTGGGACGTCATAGTACAATTGTATAAGTTGTTGGCGAGGCCACAGATTTTCAGCCCCTGAATGTAAATGTATTAGATGCCAGATGCATTATTGTGCAATCTGTAAAGTGGATCGTTATTGCTTACCGGAGGTGTGAAGTGCAGGAAACGTTGACATGAAATGTTGACATACAAACGTATTTCACTGTTAAAAACGTTGGCCACAGGGAACTTATTTGCACAGCACCTACATGTGCCTTTGAAAATTAATTCATTTTTTCGTTTACAAAACACATTATGAACATAATTCGTTTTGCATCGATTAAAAACAATTAATGCCAATACTTCTTTTAAATCAGATTTCAATGATAAAGTACGCATTGAAGAAGCCCAAGACATTCCATATCCGTACAAAATAAAATAGATAGGGGTGTACTGTACCTTTATATTTAGCTTTCAGGAACACTTACCGGATCAGCCATCTAATTCCAGCTTCTAAATTCCGTATGTGAGCGGCGGAATATGTGGCCAAAAATGCCAATCTTTTGACAAACGTTTATTTTGCCATTTATTTTGGGTCTACATTACAAAGTAAAGAATCTATTAAATTAACACTCAGAATAATGCGACATTTAGCTTTTGCATTCCGTCCACGTGAAAACATTTACCAACGGATATTTGGCTGTCGGTTCAGTGTTCAGGAAGAGATCGAGAAGTATCTGAATGTTGCGCAATCTTGAATGTAGTTCAAGGTAGGATATATGATACAGGAAGGGATCGTCCAACATGGCGATATACACCCACACCCTTTATCAATAGGTGATTTGTCGTCTATCCTTTGGTCTTAAATCCATATTTCTACTGGGTTTGTAGAATCTTCTAGATAGTTAGCTTGCATATTTCTTTATTTATCTTAATGTCACAACTAAAAAAATAGCAGAATAACTCTTCTCTTTGAACACACAATATTTCGTCTAATTTATTGAGAGATTCTGCCGAGAGGTTCACTGCGACATACCAGTTTGGTGACTTGGCCTTACAGTTTGTTAATCGTGGTATTTCAAAAGCTTGACGTGCCATTGAAACCAGTGACTCAATATTAGTCAAAAGCAACAATACGATTACAACTCTCAACAGTTTGATGTATCTTTGCAACCAATGGCTTCATCTTAGTGAAATAAAACAACGTCATTTCTATAATGCTATCAGAGTCATCGTGTCACACTGCACAGAAACAGGCCCTTCGGACCGTCATGTCCATACCGATGGTAGAGTTCCAGACCAATTTCAGTGTCCAACGCTTAGCCCACAAGCTTAGACGTCTTTGTGATAGAATTTACCGGCTAAATATTTCTTCAATTTCTTAAAGTGGCTGACCACCGGAAGATCCAAATTCGACCGCACAGTTCACCCAAAAGCTGCAGTATAATATTACATTGCCGCCTGCCCCGAAGTTCAATGCAAGTCATAGATTGTGATGTGGTGTTCGGAGATAGAAAACGAAACAGCCGAAGAGTTGATGACGACCTGTGAGGGCATATCCATTATTCCGGACATATATGAACGTAAGAAGGAGAGGTTTTGAAGAGGGCGCAAAAGAATGTACCCTTGCTTGAAGTGTATGAATATAGGCAGATGTTGGACAACCTTGGATTGGTTGCTCTGGAGCCTCGAAGACTGCGCGACAACCTGACTGACGAGAGGGCTATGATGGGCATTGATCGAGTAGAGAGTTAGGGTCTTCATTGACCAGGATAGAAACGCCGAATAATGGAAGGCTTTGTTTTCAGTTGAGTGGTTGAGTAGAAGAGATTTGTGGGCCAAGTAGGTAGTGGTAGGTGCCTGGAATGCTCTACCATCCCAGATAATAGAGGCAGACAGGATAACAACTTTTAAGAGGCATTTAGACAGACATATGGACCGATAGGGATGAGAGAAGCACGGACCATTGTCGGGCAGATGGGATTAATTTAGACTGGCATCATGGTCGGCGCACACATTTTGGGGAGAAGGATCTGTTTTCGTGTTGTCCTCTTCGATGTTCGATGTAATAATGACAAGGATCAGAACCACGACATATTGACTATGGTGTGGATGCGTATTTTACAGTTTTCTTGATCGTTTTTATTATCTGTACTCCGTTTAACTTTCTTACTGAGGATGTAACGTCATTTCAATCAAAACTTTGCAGTCTTGCCTCGTTTGGCTGTGCTTTCTAAGTGTTGCATGATGAGTTGGACAATATGCGATAAACTACTTTTAAACTGAAGGGGAAATGCAGTGACTTTTGATTTTGCGGACCACCCAGATTCTCACATGAGAGCATTTAAATATGTTAACTTAATTTTGATTCAATTTTCCATTATTTTTCTCTGTGTGTGCGTTTTTTTTTACATCAGATCTGTCTGTGAGTGCAATAATCTGATTTTCCTTCCGTTAAAACCAAGTCCAAAAATAGTAAACATTTCCCCGTGCTCACCGTTCCACCAAAAAAGAACATACCTTGAAATCATATTAAATATGCAGTCATCGTCTCTGTACGGTAACATGCAAAATAATAATCAGAAATTGAATGATGAACCATTCAAATATCAGGCATTCCTGTTGATGTATTTGGTTATATTTCACAGAATAAGAGTTCGGTCATAAAGTAGATGTCATTATCTGAATAATAGAAAAATACACGATTTAACATTTCGGTGTCGTGTACATTATACTTTCCTCATTCAAAAATGTACGAACTGAAGCAATGCAAAGGTGTACCGCATATCTGCGCAGTCTCTTAACGTTGTCATTTTTTTTGATAATTTCAATGGCAGGAAAACAATTTGATAATTTGCACCGTAAAACAAAAATTCTGTGGGTGCCATATTTCGGAGCTATGCTTAATGTTATGCACAATCACACATTCATTTTATTGACAGGATGAATCTGCAAATGTATTCTTTTACCGACTTCACATCATGGCTGTATCGATCTTCTCGTGTATGTGTCTGTATTTCCTCGTTTTCTGGGTAAATTGATGTGCATCTACACATCAAGTCATCGTGTTTTTAAAGAGAAACAACCTCTACAAGTCAAGTATGTTCCATGAAAACCAAATCAAATACGAAAATTATGGGGCCACATCAAAGACTGGGTGCAGCCGTGATGGCAATTAGATTTTTAACCCAAATAATTAAATAATTAACCCAAACCTGATTTAGCTGTTTCTTTTTATTATACATCTAACATTGGAGAGGGAAAAAGGCATCAGCCGCATCTCTAAATCTTCGATAGATTATTTGTATTATTTAACTATTTTAGGAAAACCTAGTCATGGATATAACAGTCCAGTGCCTCAATAAATATTCATTTTATTATGATTCCATTGAACGAAAGGGGAAAGAACACTGGGTGGTAGAATTAACAGACACACTTAAGATAACATAACATGATGATGGAGATTACATTTTCTGTCTAAGTCAGAAGTTCCTCCCTTGTGTATTTACACACAACAATACTAGTTTATACAATGCCCACAAGTTCTGGCAGTGTTATGTGAAATTGAGATTTATTCGAACTGTGAATCGTTAGCTATGATTTTCTTCCCACATGTGCTGCCTGACCTGCTGGTTTGTTTCCAGCATTTATATATTGATTTTAAATTTCTTGTTAACATGTTCACATGTATAATCGAAGCACTCCCTGTAAATGGTGGATTCATTTATCCATCCACACAAATAGTTACGTCTGTTTCCATTGTCCAAATGTATGGGTGCATTGCAAATTTTTGGAAAGGGATGAACCCAGAGTGCAAGCTTATTATTTAAACACTGACACATACACGGTGTAAAGCGTCCTAGCTGCTTTGGGAGGCATTCCTTGCATTTTATTGTTATTTATTTTTGGTATAACTTTGAATATAGAGTAAGCACGGCCAGAAAAGCAAACGTTATACATGCTATAACATACAGTTCACGTTAGTTAACCACATGCCTTTGAATACTTATTTTGGATAACTTGGCTGTTCATTATTTTGAATGCATGCATTCGGTGATCTTGATCTCCCTGCAAGAAAAGTATATTAAAGCAAATAAACTTTCTTGTCAAGTGACAGGCTAAAACGGTGCAGCTGACAGCATAGATGCTGATATTCAGAGATTACGATTCGCCAACTGAACTGTAATTCTCACTGATTTGTTGCCAATTTTACTTCAAATGGCTCCACTGCATATCTGACGATATAATAAGGCAGCATTGTCACAACAGTATTAAACAGTTGGACTTTGAGAGTTACATAGGTGTAAAATAGACGTGACTTGGACCAGGGAATCTTTCATAAACCAGAAATGCTCAAAACCTCATATGTAGTCAACCCGTGAATAATAGGTACTGGTAAATTGTTTTTGTAGGTGATACACAACCAATCAATTATGTTACAGTACTAAGCTGCAGGCTAAATGCATGGAAACAGTTTAAATTATCATTTCATTTTTGGGAATATTGTGTGATTGAATACAGTGGCCAAGCTTAAGGCTGCATCACTACTTGTTTTCCATGCAACCTTTCTGCAGTCATCCACAGATCAGACAAAATAATTACTTGGCCTTACCTTTTCTTTTCGCTATGGAAACGATGATAAGCAAAATGATTATTCCTGATCCAGCACATCTGAAAATCAGTCGATATGAAATGACAGCATCACCTATGGCCGATCAAAGAGAAATGAAGTTAACTGTAAAATACCTGTAGCAAAATAGAATAGTGATAAGTAAGTTATTTCTTCACATGTGGTCATTTACATATCCGGGGAATATCCTCATGAAAGTTCAGTGTTATATACAAAGAAAACCCGGTGACATTTCCCATCATCATTGCGAAAGAGATTTCTTGGGCTATTCAGATTGGAAACCCGAATCCTGAAAAATGCGAGTTCCATATTTTTCAGCAACCTAACGTCATAAGATTGAATCCTCAAAGAAATGTCTGGTGTTACTTGGACATCGAAACACTGAACACTTGATACTGACGTATTCATTTCCAGGAAAATATCAAGCTTGTTCATCTAGTATGGTACTACGAAGTGACCAGAAATAAGAAACTAAATAATAACGAGTCTTGAACACATTAATGAGGCCAGCAATCTTACTTTCATCGCGTTTTCGTTTGCAAACAAAAACTGATGTGAACGTTGAATTTGAAATGCTCCGAGGCGATGGTCAGCAGTGGGCAGATATTGTGCAGAAGTACATTTGTGAACTGGAACTGAAGTTTATAAGATTATGGCAGTGATGTCATGGCACTGGGATAAATGGATGACAAGCCCCATGAAATAATGAATACAGTCATATTCTTCTCCGTGAAATGGAACTTCCCCTCTATGTCCCCCGCTCTTTCTATTCTCACTGGATCTCATCGTCGTAATATTCAGTCTAATGTAGACTTGGTATCAGATGTCGTCATACCTTGTGGAATGCAGCATTTGCAGACATTTATTTTGGTGTCCGATGTTGTGCATTTTAGAGCAAGTTGTGGAGTGGGGCAGGGGGCACTCACTATCTCTGAAACTGCTTAAACTTGTTTAACTGAGTTTGCTGACAATTTAATGGTGGGAAATAACTGCACAGGTTGGATTGATCTGGTTTCTTATGATACTTGGCAACTTTATTGGGGCCAGCACTGAACTTCCAGAAGGGTCTCACAAGGGGACTGGTCTTCAGGAGAAAAGACCTCCACAAATGCGATCTTCGATTTTACTTTCATATTGGGCCAATCAACCACTTATTTCTATCACGTGGAGTGTATTGACTTGGCACTAATTAGTGGTATACCACAGAAATGAATGTTGCGACGGTAAATGTTCTGTGGCTTGGATGAAGGGAGCAGATGCACGGTAACCAGTTTGTGGTCACGTTAAAAATATAGCAAGGCAAACGAACAGCGACAAGGATACACATTGTTTATGGAGAGATATTGAGAGATTAGGTGAGTGGGAAAAAGCTTTTCAGCTGGAGTACAATGTGACCGTGGACACTTTAAGAAGGGTCATCAGTTAACACTTCCACAGAAGAAGACTGAAAGTGTTTCAGCGGAGCACTGATCATTCCTCTTCAGGGATCCTAGGTTGTCGAGGGTGACGATTTCCCTTCAAATGCTTAAGCTTTCACGTTCCTTCACGACTAAAGGTGGCAGTACTGCACGAACCATCAGTTCATTCTGAGATAACACAATGCGGAAGATATCTCTCTGTTTTCACCAATTCTCAGAGTATGCACGTAGAGTAGCGTAACGCTTTACTGCGCCAGCGACCCGGGTTTAAATCCGGCCACTGTCTGTAAGGAATTTGTACGTTCTCCCTGTGTCTGCGTGGGATTCTTCCGGGTGCTCCGGTTTCCTTCCACATTCCAAAGGCATACAAGTTAGGAGGTTGTGGGCATGCTATGTTGGCGCCGGAAAAGTGGCGACACTTGCGGGCTGACCCCACAACACTACGCAGAAAGATGTATGTCATTGTGTGTTTACGATGTACATGTGACTTCTAACGATATCTTCTCTTCTCTTCTCTTCTCTTCTCTTCTCTTCTCTTCTCTTCTCTTCTCTTCTCTTCTCTTCTCTTCTCTTCTCTTCTCTTCTCTTCTCTTCTCTTCTCTTCTCTTCTCTTCTCTTCTCTTCTCTTCTCTTCTCTTCTCTTCTCTTCTCTTCTCTTCTCTTCTCTTCTCTTCCCTTCCCTTCCCTTCCCTTCCCTTCCCTTCCCTTCTCTTCTCTTCTCTTCTCTTCTCTTCTCTTCTCTTCTCTTCTCTTCTCTTCTCTTCTCTTCTCTTCTCTTCTCTTCTCTTCTCTTCTCTTCTCTTCTCTTCTCTTCTCTTCTCTGCTCGTCTCTTCTCTTCTCTTCTCTTCTCTTCTCGTCTCTTCTCGTCTCTTCTCTTCTCTTCTCTTCTCTTCTCTTCTCTTCTCTTCTCTTCTCTTCTCTTCTCTTCTCTTCTCTTCTCTTCTCTTCTCTTCTCTTCTCTTCTCTTCTCTTCTCTTCTCTTCTCTTCTGTATTGGTGGTTCACAAAATGGCACTTTCCTCTTGGATTTATTTCAACGAATAGGTCCACAGACCATAGAACATAGAACTGGAACAGGCCATTCGGCCTACGATGTTGTGCACCAAAATAACTTATAAGAAAACGCCTAACTAAACCCTTCGGCCTACACAATGTCCATATCCCTCCATTCGCTGCACATTCATGTTCCTGTCCCAGAGCCTCGTAAACGCTTCGATCGTGTTTGCCTCCACTACTGCCGTTCCAGGGCATTCCAGGCACCAACCATTCTCTGTACAAAACTTGCCCCGCACATCCTGTCAACTTCCCTCCTCTCACCTTAAACATATGCCCTCTAGCATTAGACATTTCGACCCTGGGAAAATATACTGGCTGATTACTCTATCTCTGCCTCTCATAATCTTATAAACTTCTCTAGGTCTCCGCTCAACCTCCGCCATTCCAGAGAAAACAACCCAAGTTTGTACAACCTCTCATTATAGCACATGCCCTCTAATCCAGGCAACATCCTGTAAAACCTCACGTACACCTTCTCTAAAGCCTCCACATCCTTCTTATGACGGGGGGCGGGGGGCGCAAGGACTTACTCCAATACTCTCGATGCGGCCCAACCAGAGTTTTATAAAGCTGCAAAATAACTTACTGATACTTGAACTCAATGCCTAGACCCATAAAAGCAAACATGCCGTACGTCTTCTTTACCACGGTTGACCGTCCATTTACATTTGATCTCCCAAATTACAACACCTCACACTGGCTGAAACAGCTGACCTTTGATGGAAAAGAAAGTTCACTTTTTGAGACCCTTAAAGGAAAAAAAAACGTCTGTCACATCAACCTTCCCATTGCATTTAGAGAAAACCATAGAACCATACAGCAGAAAACAGGCCCTTCGGCCCATCATGTTGTGCCGTCCATCAGACCACCCTCACACTACCTAACCCCTTCCTCCCGCATATCCCTCTATCTCACATTCCTCCATCTGCCTATCCAACGATCTCTTGAACCTGTTCAACGTATCTGCCTCCACCGCAACCCCAGGCAATGCATTCCATGCACCAACCACCCTCTGGGCGAAAAACCTCCCTCTGACATCTACCTTGAACCTCCCACCCGCAACCTTAAAGCCATGACCTCTCGTCTTGAGCATTGGTGCCCTGGGAAGAAGGCGCTGACTGTCTACTCTATCTATTCCTCTCAATATTTTATATACCTCCATCATGTCTCCTCTCATCCTCCTCCTTTCCAGTGAATAAAGCCCTAGCACCTTAAGCCTCTCCTCATATTCAATACTCTCCAATCCAGGCAGCATCCTGGTAAATCTCCTCTGCACCCTCTCCAATGCCTCCACATCCTTCCTATAATGAGGCGACCAGAACTGAACACAGTACTCTAAGTGTGGCCTAACTAGAGCTTTGTAAAGCTGCATCATCACCTCGCGGCTCTTAAACTCAATCCCGCGACTTATGAAAGCCAACACCCCATTGGCCTTCTTAACTGCTCTTTCCACCTGTGAGGCAACTTTCAATGAACTGTGAAGATGAACCCCCAGATCCCTCTGCTCCTCCACACTGCCAAGCACCTTGCCATTCACCCAGTACTCTGCCCTGGAGTTTATCCTTCCAAAGTGTACCACCTCACAATTCTCCGGATTGAACTCCATCTGCCACTTGTCAGCCCAGCTCTGCATCCTATCAATATCATTCTATAAGCTCTGACAGCCCTCCACACTATACACAACACCGCCTATCTTAGTGTCGTCTGCAAACTTACTAACCCAGCCCTCCAACCCTCATAAATATCTATAAATATCACAAAAAGTAGAGGTCACAGAACCGATCCCTGCGGGACACCACTAGTCAATGCCTTCCAATCCGAGGGCACTCCTTCCACCACAACCCTCTGCTTTCTACATGCAAGCCAATTGCTAATCCACACAGCCAAGCTTCCTTGGATCCCTTGGCCTCTGACCTTCTGAAGAAGCCTACCATGAGGAACCTTATCAAACGCCTTACTAAAATCCATGTAAACCACATCCACCGCACTGCCCTCATCAATCTTCCTGGTCACCTCCTCAAAGAACTCTATTAGTCTTGTGAGGCAAGTTCTTCCCTTCACAAAGCCATGCTGGCTGTCCCTAATCAGTCCATGATTCGCTGGGTGTTCATAAATCCTATGCCTTAGAATCCTTTCTAACAGCTTACCTACCACAGACGTGAGACTCACCGGTCTATAATTACCTGGCCTATCCCTATTACCTTTTTTGAACAAGGGGACAACATTCGCAAACTCCAATCCTCCGCTACCACCCCCGTAGACAACGAGGACTCAAAGATCCTTACCAGCTGTTCAGCAATCTCCTCCCTAGCCTCTCGAAGCAGCCTGGGGAAAATCCCGTCAGGCCCCGGAGATTTATCTGTCTTACTATTATTTAACAACTTCAACAAATCCTCTCTCTTGATATCTACTATCTCGAGAACATTACCCCTACCAGCACTCCCCTCTGCATCATCAAGACCCCTCTCCCTGGTGAATACCGAAGAGAAGTACTCATTGAGTACTTCTCCCACTTCCGCCGCCTCCAGGCAAATTCTTCCACCTTTGTCCTTAATCGGACCTACCTTCACCCTTGCCATCCTCCTACCCTTCACGTACTTGAAAAAGGCCTTGGGATTTTCCTTAACCCTACTAGCCAAAGTCTTTTCATGTCCCCTTCTAGCTCTCCTCAGTCCTTCCTTAAGTTCCTTCCTCGCTACCCTATATTCCTCACGGGCCCTGTCTGAACCTTGCTGCTTATACCTCACGTATGTTACCTTCTTCTCCCTAACAAGTCGTTCCACCTCTCTCGTCACCCACAGTTCCTTCGCCCTGTCATTCCTTCTCTGCCTCACCGGGACATATTTATCCCTAACATCCTGCATAAGATCCCTGAACATCGACCACAGCTCCATGGTACATTTTCCTTCAAAAAGGACATCCCAATTTACACTCCCAAGTTCTCTCTTTATAGCCTGTTAGTTAGCCCTTCCCCAATTGAAAAACCCCTTGTCCTCTCTGCACCTGTCCCTATCCATGACAATTTTAAAGGTTATGGAGCAATGGTCACTGTCCCCCAAATGCTCACCCACCAATAGATCCTTCACCTGTCCCGGTTCATTTCCTAAAACTAGATCTAACATGACATTCCCTCTAGTCGGCCTATCAACATACTGCGTCAGGAATCCCTCCTGGACATTCTTAACAAATTCCGTCCCATCGAAACCTTTGGCACTAAGCAGGTTCCAGTCTATATTTGGGAAGTTGAAGTCTCCCATTATAACAATCCTGTTATTTCTGCTTCTCTCCAAACACTGCCTACCAATCTGCTCCTCTATATCTCTACTGCTTCCGGGGAGCCTATAGAATACTTCTAGTAGAGTAACTGCTCCTTTCCTGCTCCTTAATTCCACCCATACAGACCCTAGAGATGATCCTTCTACAACATCCGTCTTTTCCACAGCCGTAGCAGTGTCCCTGACCAGTATCGCCACCCTCCACCTCTTCTCCCCCCTTCCCTATCCCTCTTAAAACACCGAAACCAGTAATCTTCAATATCCGCTCCTCTCCTGACGTCAGCCACGTCTCAGTAATAGCCACGATATCATAGTCCCCCATACTCATCCATGCCCTCAGTTCATCCCCCTTATTCCTGACACTTCTTGCATTTAAGTAAACACACTTCAGTCCATCTACCTTACTACTTTTATAGCCTGTATTCTGCTTCTCCTTCCCCAAAGCCTCTCTACCTGTTTGATCTAGCTTTTCCCCATTCCCTTCTTCCTGTGACCTACTCCTCCGGGTCCCTTCCCCCTCACAAACTAGTTTAAACCCTCCCGAACCACCCTAGCAAATCTCGCCGCAAGGATATTGGCCCATTCTGGTTCGGGTGTAACCCGTCCTCTCTGTACAGGTCCCACCTTCCCGAGAAGAGATCCCAATGATCCAGAAATCTAAAACCCTCCCTCCTGCACCAGCTTCTCAGCCACGCATAACACCTCGTTGTCTCATGATATCGCGAAGGCCTCTGCAACTGCCGGCAACACTGGATACTGTAATAACTGTTGTACTCTGGGTACTCATACAGCCTGCGTGAGTACCGTAATTGAATTTGTTTTTTTCTTACATTAACACTGCATGAACAATATATTTTGTCCACGATACCAAGGTAGATCTGATGCTGCAGTATCTATTTTTTCACTTAAAACAGGAAATGTTGTCTCATCCCGCCATCATATCCGAATTACTACCCGCACAGAGTCTGCATTACTGCAAACTGACTGGCGGCTGATATGGATTTCTGAAGTTAGATGCACAGCTGCGATGGTCAGCTCCGATTTCAAGAGAAACCTGGTGTAATTGTCTTCAGGTCAAATTTATAACAAATTATTTATTGTTTACTAATTTCAAAATTCCTGCTTTTTTCACTGTTAGGAAGGTTAGAAACGTGGAATCTTCAGCCTGATCTTACCAAAAGCAGGAAAAGTGGAGCTGATATTGGCTGGTTTCACGAGATGTAATATTTCAATGGAATAATATGATCCCAAATTTGATCCATCAAAGTAAAGCTAATTTAATAACATCTCTAGAGCAGTCCGGAGTAAGACCTTTTAAAATAAAGTCGTTTTTGATTGGCGCAGAGGGATGTTTAGTTGCCACAGTCAGAAGTTAAAATCGAAAATATAGCTCGTCGTCATTTGACGAAACTCCATTAGCTGGCGCACTCTTGATTTACAATAAGACTTATTATCGAGTCTCTCTCGCCACTGTGCCTTGAACATCAAATATCATCTGGATATTTTCAAAGATAAGAGAGGATGTCGCAAGCAATTTTGACTTTTCAGCCATACGACCAACAGTGTATCTGGTTGCTCGATACGGGAACAGCGACCACATCGTTCACGATACAGGAGGATACCACGTTGTCCAATAATTACTTTTACATGGATTCCTCGAAATGCTTGAACACTTGTGGTACATGCAAAAGAAGGGGGAAATTATATTTCGATTGGATTAATCTTTGCAAATTAATCTGATATTTCTGATTCTCAGACAAAGATAATGGAACTAATCCTTGTCCATTTGTGGAAATAGATGCTTATAATATATTTTCAAGTGTAAATTGCCTTAAGATACATGGTTTTGTTGGTATTCCATTTCATTAGTAAAAGCTCAAACAATGTATCGCCTTTTTCTGGGTACAACAAAATTTCCCGTAAGGACAACAGACTCGACACCTTGGTTGCCTCAGAGTCATGGCTTGAGAAATGAGGGGAAAATAAGTTTTGCTTTAAACAAATGACAGGAAGCGGACACCCCTAACAAGAGAATCCAACTATCTTCACTCAGAGTTCAGTGGATCCCATCACATAATCAATAAGTCTACACATCATTAGAGCAAGTTGGACAACACAATAACGATCACAATAACGATCATCCTACCCAGCAAATAAAGCTTCTGCTTGGTCAGTATCGCATGCATCAGCGTACCTACTTGCCCTTTCCACTACAAGTATCTACTGACCACATCATCGACTGAGTAGATGGCAGCGTATTCCAAGTTAATTTCTGCAAACTTTATAATAGCGAAAACTTTCACCCAGAAATCCAAACGCAGCATGGAATGTTTTTTTAACTGTCATTTACTCTCTGAATTCACACCATTCTGATATGAATATTTAGTTGGGTAAAAATCGAGGGCGATTCATTTCTGGTCTAAAAAAGACAGATACTTTCAAAGGATAAAACAATACATCTCAGCAATTCTCAAGGACACCTCGGAATGAGCTTTGACTATTAAATTGCAATCGACTGCCACATCTAGTGAACACGGAGAATCAATATATTTTATCAAAGTGGACACAAAATTCCTATATTTTTCATGCGTTGCTGGCGTTGACCGACCCCGCTTACTCCTCTCCCTGGCACTTACCTTACACTATCAGTGTTGTACCCGTCCAGTTTGAAACTGTTGTGTGTGTAGTGGATTTAAACAATAGTCTCCCCTCAGCATTTCCTTAATAGGATCAAACCTAGCAAAGGCTTTAATCATTCTACCATACTGGGAAAGAATTGAAGGCCGCACTTACTTATCAATCACTGTGAGTTCAGACTCCCAGGTAATTAGGTTCAAATTTAGGAACTTACCCATTACCGATAATTTATGCTTGTAGAAGTCGTTGCTCTTCAAAGAAACTCGGGATGGACAATAATGTTGTATTCGCCAGCGACGCCCGTATCCCGTAGATGAATAATGAACCACATTTTATCCTAGGATGTCGAGCAAATGGCTTTTATTTTATGTAATGCTGGCGCTGACAGACCTCGATTGACACTCACAGTACACCATTCGTTTCGTACCGGTCCCGTTTAAAACTGTTGCGTGTTTCAACATGCAGAAAGAGAGCCCGGCTTCCTCTGTTGTCACGGTGGCGCTTCATCCATTGATAGATGTGTTGTTGAAAGTATCCTGAATGGTTGTATCATGGTCTGTTCTGGCAATTCCAATGCGCAGTAATGTAAAAAGCTACAGAGAGCAGTGGACTCAACCGATTTATCACGGGCACGTCCTTCTCCATTATCGGTAATATTTACATGAGGGGTGTCTCAAGTAGGCAACATCTATCATCAAAGATCCCCACCGGCCGGGCAATTACACCTTCTCACAGATACCTATTGTCAGGACGTACAGAAACCTGAAGTCCCACATTATCAGATTCAAGATCAGCTGCTTCCTTTACACCATGTGGATCTTGAACCAACCGGCACGACCCTATTTATGACAGTATAGCAACACTATGACCGCTTTGATCACTTCGTACTGAAATGAACTTTTTGATCTAAATGTGTTCTAGTTGTGATAATTGTGTGTAATCTATGTTTAATATATGTTTTTTTTTCTGAATGTTCTGTATCTGCTGCTATGTGCCTGGGATGCTGCTTCAAGTAAGTGCACACATGCACTGGTGCATATGACAATAAACTCGACTTTGACTTTAATGTTGATATTTTTTTTCATTTTTTATAGATATTGATGGAATCACACAATATCATGTAAGGTCATGAAAGTGGCATTGAGGTAAAATGTCAGACGAGGTGATATTGAATGACCTCGTGGATCCAATGAATTCTCCTGATTCTATCTCCTACTTGCTGAAGATCTTATAATAATGTGGAATAGGATCGTAATGTACTTTCATAAAAGATGGTTTGCCACCAATTAACCTTAAGCTTATTAAAGTTAATTTTAACTATCAGTTCTGTTCGGTTCTTACGATCTGGTGCTTCATTTATGTTCTATATCCAACCCTAATGCATGGGGAAGCTCGCACTATTGGGTTTCATGAGAAAGGCACAGGGAAGAACTTGTGGATTAACACCACCCACAGTATTCTTACATAAAATATGTATAGCCAAACGCATGATATATGGTTGACATAGTTCATTATGATCGACTCTTCTACGCACTAAAATCAGGTTTCCAAGTGCCAGAGTACATGGCAATTACATAATTGACCTTACCGTGACGGCAGAAAGTGTAGCTGATGTTGGCTGGGTTCGGAAGAGAGACATGAGAAACCTGACATGTATAAACTGTTCCATTCTCCACAGGCTCGGTCTCAGTCAGGTAACTCGAAACCTCGTACAATCCTGCTGCCGTCTTTGTACTGATTGGCCCCATTGTATGTGTAAGATATGATCCATTTTTGTACCAAGTAATATTCAGATCATGCGGGAAAAAGGCAGCGGTTTTACAGACGAGGGTCAAAGTGACTGATTCATTCTTCGGCAGCGTGACGATCAGGCTCAGAGGGGTTGGAGGTTCTGGAAATAAAATGGTTTCTTTTAACAATGCAGTGACTTTCAACAATTTGAATCAGATTTCATCGCAGCATCGAAAAGACTTCATGTAATCGAAATTGTCCTACAGCCTTGTATTGTGATTAATTTAAGGTTCAAAATCGTCAACTAGTTTTTTTAGTGGGATTCCTTCGCTATGGTGCTTAACTGCCTTTCTTTTCAACTTGATCATTACATGCTTTGCTTTTACAGCTCAAACCATCTTGAACAACTATTCTTTCACACTGTCAATACCACATCGTTGCTGTTTCTAGTCCCTGCGCAGGTAAAAAAAAAAGAAGCATTTGCAGAGCAAATGCATGATACATTGTGCTTCATGGATAAAACTTAGGTTCCAAAACATTAACTTGAATTTTATTTTCGTATTCAAGATTTCGATTATAATTTGGTGACCTAATTGTACAAAGTGTGATTCCCAATGATGTTCATCAACACTATTTGACAATTTTATTCTTTCTGATTGTTGATTAAAGTAGTCAACCCAGGAAGATGGCTTATTCAGATATAACTTGAGACAAAAACATGTTTGATTTCCAAGGTAAGAAACCTGCATATTAAAATGTCAATATAATATAAATCTGAACCATTAGGGACTGGCAGCTCTTTCGAATTATGTTTAGAACAGAAAATATAGAGTTGCAGTACTCCGAGGCCAATTACTCCAGCCCAAAACTTTTGTCATATGGCCAGATGATTTTTTTCAGGAGTATGTTCGAGGCCCAAGGCATTTTGTCAATGACATTATCTTCATGGAATAGTCAGTGTTCAGTTACATTCATAATAGTTCACGCAGAATGTGATGCAAATATACAAGTAAATTTGCGCCAAAATACACCATCTTAATGTAGTTTCCACAGCCTGCTGAAGGTAAAGCCGTGGGTGGAAGTTTTATTCAAATCACATATTAAAGTAATAAACTTGATCGATCATCATGCATTGTTCAGTGACTGACTCGCTTCAAATCTCCCATATAATTCCCAGTATTTTCCAGGACAACTCAGAAGTGTGATCAGAGCTGACACCACAGGAAGAATACGGCAGCAATGAAGAGATAGTGGAAGATTTCACCACGATGTTACCTGGACTGGAGGGCTGTAGTTATTAGGATAAATTAGAAGTCTGGGTGGCTGATGGGCGACGTAATAGGCTTTCCAAAATTATGAAGGCATGGACAGGCCAGAGAGTCAGATTTCATCCTTGGGAGGGGAGTACAGTACGAGAGGATAGTGTTTTAAGTGAGAAGGCGGAAATTTAAGGAGATGTGATAAGTACGTTCTTTCCACACAGAGGGTGGTAGTAGATGCAGCTGCATTGCAATGCTCAAATCGTGTTTGCACATAAACCTGCTTGGAAGGGGGTTGAAGAATATGCGGGCTGAATGCAGGCAAATGACATCAGTGTCGGCATGGACCATGTGGGCCGGAAGGCCTGTTTATGTGTTTTACGATTCTATGTTGCTTTGCACTTTCCGAAAAAAAAATCAAAACCTTGATCGCTAGCTCATTCGGCACCATAAATATTTCCACCTTCAACTACTTGGGCAGATTGGCTACAGTGTGCGTAGTGGATTTCAGCAACAGTATCTCCTCAGAATTTCTTCAATACTATCAAAACCCCCATTGGCCTCAGTCCTTCTACCATGCAGGAGAAGAGTGACAGGCGGCATTTACTCATGAGTCACAGTGAGTTCAGACTGCCAGGTAATTGGGTCAGAATTTAGGTACTTCCCCATTACGTACATCATTTGCTTGGAAAAGTAATCTCTTCTCAAAGAAACGAGGGATGGACAATAATGGTGGATTTGTCAGCGATGCCCATGTCCAGTAGATGAGAATTAAACACATTTTATCCAAAGAGACCGAGCGATTGCCTATGATTTTATGTGATGCTGGAGCTGACAGACCTCGCTTATTCCTCCCCCGAGCACTCACCGTATACTACTAGTTTTGTACCAGTCCCATTTAATACCGTTGTGTGTGTCAACCTGCAGAAATAGACCCCGGCGTCCTTTGCTGTCACAGCATCGAGCTGTAAGGCGGCGCTTCCCCCGTGTAGGAAATAAGAATGGATTCTTCTGTTCGCACTTTCCTCCAGGAATCTATCCTCCCCGTGTCTCCACCAATGCACTTTCAACGGTCTGTTACTGGACAAAATTGGATAAATGCAGTAAAGCTTTACCGTGTCACCTCTCGTCACTGCAACCTCCGGAGCTTGCCTCACGGAGAACGGGAAAATATAACCGGCTGTCGGGAAAGATTAAGCACAAAATCAAACAAAGAATCAGAAAATTGCACATGCAAAAGATATTTGAGAATTGCATAAGCACAATGAAGGCTTTAAATTAAAACATAACATGACAGATGGAAATATTGAATAAAGAAAAGAATCGCCATTTATACATCAAATTTTCAAATAAATTTACCATAGTTACTAATCTGCAGAGCGACCATGAAGTAAACAATGACTATGAGCATCCTTGAAAAACAAATCTGTGAGTCGTTGATTCAAGTGAGAAAAACTGAATCAATGTCTTTAGGACGTTTAGTTTCTCCTGGTCGTGCCAGACGATGAATTGTGCTCCTGCCTCGCGGTCCTGTCTTGGTATGGACAAAAGGAAACCGAGATCACGTGACAATAGTTATTTGCACGTCTTCTTTCATAGCCATAAACTATTTCATGATCAGTTCTAGGAGGAGGTACGTCTTCTATACTTTCTCTCTTCGATGTGCACCGTTTGTAAAATAATACCGTTGATTTTGATTTCTGTCACGCTTTTCTGTTATCCTGTCATATTCACAAGACTTCTTACATTATTAGATGCCGACAGTGAAGGAACAAGGCCAATGGGCGGAGGTATTTATTTGCTGTTCTGAAACCCCAGGTTGTGCCAAATTCTTACGATCGTTTCGGTCTTCCTCTTTTTGGGACTTATATTCCACAAACGTCTTCCCTCCTCCTTTATTTTACTTCACAGATTATGTGACATGCATCCCTGAAATCTCTGTTTACGAATCAAGAATTAAGATTGATTAAAGTGTGAAGCACCAAACGACATCAAAAGCTTTCATGTCTTAAATAGAAAATGAGGACTCAAGTGATCTTTGCTTTCAACAAATCTCTTTAATTTCCCACAGAGGACTGTGTAGAACGAGCGGCTGAAAAAAAAAGTTCTCAAGATTCAAAAGGAAACAGGGGGTATGAGGAGACGGGGGGAATATGGTATTGGGTTAAAAGATAATATTGCTGGAAGGGCTGAATTGCTTAACTCGGCTCCGATTCATTTATGTTTCTGAACAGTGGCAGGGTGAAAGAGTCATCCTTTATATGTCAGATTCACAACAGTAATAGTTAGACTGTCACGTGATAAATTCCTCTCCTTAATAGTCAATATTTCGATAATTGTCAATAAATATTAGTTCATTTTTCATTTTGAAGTCAAAATCAGGTTTTAATGATAAATGCAACACAATACTGAATACGTGCGTGAGTGCCAATGTTATTAGTTAATTTGGATAAAGGTGGAGCCCACACTGAGGCCAGTTACAAATTGAAGGAACATGTCCAAACATTTATAGAATTAACAGCTGAATCCATTTGAATTTCAACAATGATATTTACGTTGTATCACTCCTTGATAAGAAAATAAAGAATATTTTGTACTAATTGGGTAATATGAATCCAAGTGGTATAAAGAAATCGATAAATAAAGAAGTGCCAATGCATGAATTCCTAAATGTAAGCTGATGTGAAAATAAATGGCATATGACCAATTATGACTTTGTTCCGGGGGACAGAAACAGCGGTACGCCATTGAGCCCCATGTCTCCAGACCACCATACAACAAGATCACATGCGATATTTTACCACAGCTCCACGTTCGTACACTGGACCCATTGCCTCCGATTTCGTTCAGGTCCAAGCATTTGCCAGATTTCGCAGGACCCACCTATTGCCAGAGCCTCCACACTGTCTTGGGCTGTTAACTTTAGCCATTCACATTATGAGTGAAACTTGTCTCGAATACAACAGCCGACTCTCTGCTTTGTGCTCTAACCAGGTTCAACGGAGAAAGTCCAAAGAAGGTAGTATTAAAACACGATAGTGCAGACCAACTGAAAAATTTATAAGTGAGTTTATCAGCATCAAATTTCTCCAACGAGTTACCTTTCGGTATGAAGGTGCTGGGTCGCCTGAAAGCATTAGGTTGAGAAATTACGTTGCAGACATTATTGAAATTATGAGCATTTTTTGACAAGAGTATTAATATTTGAAAGATATTTGGATAAGTACACAAAGAGGAATTTTTTTATCGAATTATGGGACAAACGCTGGGGTGGGGATGGTACAAGCTTAGGTGGGCACCTTGGTCGGCATTAACGAGTTGGGTTGAAGGGCATGTTTCCGTGCTGTTTCGCTCTATGGCTCTATGACTCCATAAGCGTAAGCAAAGAATGAGGTCACACTAGTACCTCGATTAGTGCTCCGGCTGTGCCCTCGAGAATGGGAGAACGAACGGGAGAATGTAGCATTATATATAGAATAAAAATATTGTTGTAAGTGTTGCTTTACCGCGAACCTCCTCATTTTGCTCCAACACGGAACATTAACTGCATGTTCCGTGTTGATGTGAAGACAGACGCAGAGCACTAAGTAGGTGTCTCAGCGAAGCCTTGTGCTTGAATGAGCAATTCGCTTTTGGTCTCGGTGTTACGGACTACCGCTCAGAAACCACTGACTGTGTAAACAGATCAGAACCCATTGGTGTTTCTGAGCCGAGTGAAAACAAGAACAGAAGGCTGTTAAACTGGAGTTTAATTTTGCAAGAATTTGATCTCATGACAACTCACATTAAAGGCAAAGATAATGTGATCGCTGATTGTCTTTCCCTATGTTAAATGGGAAACATGTATCTTTACTCGTCTGATATTCTGTAATTGTGTAGAATAATAATTATTAACATTACTAACTTGTATGCGCGGTTAAATTGTTTCTTGGAAAATAATTCTTTTTAGGCGGGAGGTGTTACGGACCAGGTGAATGTTCCTTTAAGATAGAGCATAGTGGTGTGTGTGTGTGTGTGTGTGTGTGTGTGTGTGTGTGTGTGTGTGTGTGTGTGTGTGTGTATGTGTGTGTGTGTGTGTGTGGCGTGCTTACGTCAAAAGAAGGAAAAGAACGTAATGACGTTATTGAAGAAGTCAGTCGTAGTCAGTCAGAGGAGAGAGAGAGAGAAAAGAGAGAGAGCGACACCAGCCTGCTAGTTTTATCTATCGATGGATGAGAAACAATAACTGTGTCTGTTATTACAATACATGTATAGAAATTGGAAGTAATCCGGTGGAGTTCACTTTGTTGCTGACCTGTAGAGGGAAACAGGTATTTGTGTGGACGACCACGATTCGTATGCTTTTCGGTGTGAGGAAGTCACTACCGAGTAAACACTGAGGTGTCGTTTGGGTTCCATCGTGGAACATTTGGATTTCGTAATTACTCTCCTTGTTCTCTCTACATCTACGTTTTATCATCAGTCAACGGTGGTTGTTGAAGAAGCCTTTGCTCATGTTTCACCTTATGGTTTGCTGAACTGAACTTTAAGAACCTTTCTTGGACTTGGAGTTTGGGACTTTGCCACACACACACGACGAGTTTAGTTTTGGGGTTAATGTTAAAGGTTTAACATTTTTACTTCTAACATTCTAACATTTTTACTTTTATTTTTCTTATTGTCATAAGTAGTTATTAATAAAGTAGTTTTTAACACATCACTTGACTTGGAGTGTTTCTTTTGTTGCTGGTTCGTAATAAAATTGGGGGCTCGTCCGGGATTGTTCCTCAGATTGACGAGTTTCGTCGGGGAACCAGTCCAAAGATTGACGAGGGTGGTTTGAAGTTGAACTCAAGACTGGTACTGGAGGGCTGAGTTTCAACAAATTGGGGTCTTAGTGGACGACTGATTGTGGTCGGTCTGATAAATTCTTTTTAATTTGCTTGTGTGTGGAAAATAGCAACAATGGATACATTTTTTGGAAAAAAAAACACCCCTGGAGGATTGCAGGGGATGAGGAAGACTGATTTGGTGAAAATTGCTGCAGAGCTACATCTTGAGGCAGATATTCAGAGAAAGGAAGATATTCAGAGACTGATAGCTGGCCATTATGTGGAAAAGAAGGTGATTGAGGAGGTGTTAAACCAGTTTCCTGGCAGTGAACCAGCGGTTTCTGAGACACAGGTTCAGCTGGCAAACATAGAGGCTGAACGAGAACGAGAACTAACTCGGTTGAAGTTTGAGGCGGAGGCAGAGGAAAGGAAGGCCCAGATGGAATTGAGGAGGATGAAGCTGGAAAGGGAGGAGAAGGAAAAACAGCGGCAGCATGAGTTAAAAATAAAGCGAAAAAGTTTGGAATCTGATTCTGATGATTTTTTTTCAGCCAGTTGGGAGGTTCGATTAGTTCCTCCTTTCGAGGAAGATCAGGTTGATCAGTATTTCCAACATTTTGAAAAGGTTGCTGTGAGTTCAAACTGGCCAAAGGAAAGATGGGCTCTTATGTTATAGAGTGTAATTAAAGGTAACGTTCAAAAAGCTTATTCTGCTTTGTCTGTTGAGGATGCAGCTGATTATACAAAGGTAAAACAAGATGTGTTGAAGGCCTACGAATTGGTACCTGAAGATTATAGACAAAACATTAGAGACTTGAAGAAATCTGCAGATCAGACGTACATTGAATTTGCCAATGGAAAGAGAATATGTTTTAAACGATGTTGCATGGCGAAAAATGTAGTTGGGGATTATGATAAATTGACAGAATTGATGTTAGTGGAAGACTTTAAAAGATGTATCCCAGCTGAAATAACAACATATTTAAATGAAAAGGAGGTGGAAACTGTGTCTGCTACTACAATCCACGTATGGAAATTGGGAGTAATCCGGTGGAGTTCACTTTGTTGCTGACCTGTAGAGGGAAACAGGTATTTGTGTGGACGGCCACGATTCGGATGCTCGGGGTGAGGAAGTCACTACCGAGTAAACACTGAGGTGTCGTTTGGGTTACATCGTGCAATATTTGGATTTTGTAATTACTCTCCATGTTCTCTCTACATCTACGTTTTATCTTCAGACAACGATGGTTGTTGAAGAAGTCTTTGCTCATGTTTCACCTTACGGTTTGCTGAACTGAACTTTAAGAACCATTCCTGGACTTGGAGTTTGGGACATTGCCACACACAGGCGACGAGTTTAGTTTTGGGGTTAATGTTCAAGGTTTAATATTTTTACTTCTAACATTCTAACATTTTTACTTTTATTTTTCTTATTATCATAAGTAGTTCTTAATAAAGTAGTTTTTAACACTTATCACATGACTCGGAGTGTTTCTTTTGTTGCTGGTTCGTAACATCGGTTAAACACACCTTAGTTATGAGAAAACTTTTCTTGTTCATATGCTTATGGTGTACTTTTTCATTCTTTGTAATATTCTCTTATTTTCTGTTATCTCTGAACATTCTGCAACCAGCCTGTGTCAAGAATCTTCATCCTTTATTCTTTCGCTCCATTGTACTCCATATGGATTTTGCATTCTATGGAGGTATGAGCTGAACTTTTCTGCTTCCATTCATCGCGTCACAGATGCTCATGCACCTCCCAACTCAACAGTAAAGAACTCACATTGTTCAATAGTTGTTCTATCTACTTCGATTCAAATTTATAAGGGTCAGATTTTTTCACATTTCTTTGAAAATTTTACCTTCTTTCCACTACATTTTATTTTAGTTGGGATGGTCCAACTTAGTTATTCAAAACCAGATGTGATCAGGATTCCTTTTTGCTCGAATTTCGTCAAGTTGTTCATTCTTGAAAAAATGGATCCTGAATCTCTGCGTTCCCAGTAAGGCGAGGAAAGTAGTGAAAACACTAATCGTCATTTTTTTCTATTGATATCATTGTCTTTATTTGCATGGCTGCAGATCTTCTTGCCTTCACAGAACTGCATTCACATTTTTGAATTACCATGCATTTTTGTTTGCAAAATATGTTTCTCAACATTTGGCACCCTACAGAATAAAAACATCTATACTGTTTAGCATGCCTCGTTTATTTAACAGAGATCATGCCTATGTTTCGTTCACTCACTGGGATTGAGTATAACTTCCATGTGCTTTTACTCACGGGAACTAATTTCGAACATCCCAGGAACAAGGAACGTAAGCTCTCTCTCCAACATTTCCACCATTTTATTTTTGTATCATTTCCAGCGCCCTGTTTACTCAATGGAACACTGTTTTCCTTTCTGATTTGAATCACCGGAGCTGTCCGCTGTCATTTTAAACCCAACTCGGCCCTGTGGCCCACCTAGTATTTAACTAACTTAACCTCCCTCTGAAAAGTTGTTTATAAATGCAGCATACTACTGTGGTTGCACAAAATTTATTAAATAAGTTGCACCTGGAACAAAGAAGTAACAATTAACAAGGACAATAGTCACACTGTGTTACTTAGACTTCGGAGGCTGGTCCGACTAGTGGTTGTGTTTTGACAATCTCTTCTCGCAGTGTCATGCGGTGGCTGTAAATTTGTGTCTTCTTTTCACAAGTTAGTTCTCTTCAGTAAACCAATACATTAGATGCACTTTCTCTTTAACTGGTCCAACTACAAATTTCCAGGTCGTTTCCCATGCTCCATTCGAAATTATTTCATGTTTTATGTGTTATTAACCTGTCCATTCTGTTGAAACCTTCGTCATCCTTGTTCACTGTCTCGCAGACGGAGCTATTCCACGAACGACCCCTTATGCCAGTTGTCACAATGTTGCTTCCTTCAGTAACGTGCCCTTTGCGTGTTTAAATCGCTCCATTGTTCCCTCAAACTGCTGAACAGTGTTCTGCCGCGCTTCACAACCAGACAACACCTTGCCTCAGCAGCCAGTGTTGCTGCCGCACAGCCCCTCTGCCCTGAGTTTGATGCTGACATCCGGTCCCGTCTGTCTGGATTTTGAACGGTCTTCCTGTTACCACGTGGGCTTCCTTGAGGTTTTTGTTTCAGATGCGAAACAAGGATTGACTGGAACTTAACCCAGGCACCAGAATTCGGGATGGGGGTGGTGGCCCCGTGTTTGTTGATGGGCATCTGAACCAGAATAGATTGCAGTTATTATTTCAGTCGGGCTGATAAGAATTGTCTGACTGCTGGTATTCAATTGACGATCTATGGCCTCCTTCTCTACTATAAGAAAGCAAACTTAGTTGTGACTTTTTCACCAGACTTAATCGAGATTGTCCATCCTAGGTATTCTCACCAATTGGAACATAGCACTGCAGATTATGACAGTGCCTTGACTTTCAGATTGTTTTAGCACATTGTTTTTTGCTGTAACATTATTTGTGACACAACTAATCGTCAACCTATGTTTGGTGGCTCCAGACAACTTTAATGCAAAATGAATACATGTTGCATTTGTTTTGCCATTTTTTATCTTTGTGATGACAATACTGCAACAGCATACAATTACCGCAAAGAGATTACCGCCCCAGGGAACACTTCAGAACAAGTACAGGTGTTGAACATTGCACTGTTCGCTGAAGATACCTCTTCCAAGATGTCAGCAGAGAGTATAGATTATTTTGCTGGGTTTCCAAATACTATTTTTTTAAATAAGAAAGAGGGTTAATGTTAATACAATTGACAAAATATCAAAGGGAGCGTACGCAAATTACAATTCAATTGGATTCACTGGGATGAGTTTGCATTGCATGTGACTGTGGAAGCTCAGCGCAAACAAACCGGCAAATAGTAATTTTGATATTACAGATTTTTTTCATTAATGACACAACATTCTGATGCAACATTCCGTGCAATTTTGCCATCTATTGGCACGATATAATATGACACATAAACATTTGACAGAAATGTGCTCACAGTTGGTCAGCCTCTTAATATAAAGTGCAGGCTTAGGTAAGAAATTGGAATTTCTCCCCCTGGTATCTCGCCAGAAAGCCTTGGTAATTTGCTGATCCCAACAGTTGTCGTAAGTAAAGTTATTGAGGTACAACTGTTGGATTCACCGTCTTGGATGAATTCTAGAACTGTACTCCCGTAATACACGCTGTCTACTTATTTCTCTTAGCAAATAAACTATCTCACAATTTTCACTGGACTCGTGGCTGTCGGAATTGCTTCACGTGAGGAAAATCCGGGAAACGCAGTTGGAAGCCAGTGTGCATGCTGAGCACACAACTTTGTGTGTATTAAATTTTCTGCTTGCAATTAATGACTGATCATTGCAGGTCTTCCTAGGTTAGTGCGGGTTCATGAACGTCGTTGCAATACAAATAAATGTTATGAACTATCACCATTGTGAAATTGATCTTCCCAAGAATATGAATTTGAACGTCTGGACGATTTGACCTTTTATTTGGAAATCCACACAAAAAAAAAATGAGAACAGCAAATACTGGAAATCTGAAAGAAAATAATGGAAATTCAAAGCAGTCAGTCAGCATCTGTGGAAATACTAACAGTCAGCATTTCGAGACTGAGACTTCTCGTGACTGATTCCACAGATGCTGCCTTACCGGCTGAGAGTTTGCAGCATTTTCTACTTTTAGTTATTTTGTAATTTTGTACAGATTTACTTTGGACTCGACTCCTTGGCTGTTTGGTTTCACCAGTTGCTTATGACACTGCAATGTCTTAAAGTGGATTATTGAAGATTTGGCATATGTTATGGTTCTCAGCGAAGGGAATAAATTGGCTTGTACTCAATGTTCAAATTAACCTTTACCGATCACATTGATGTTAAAGTTGATTATCAGAAATATATGCAGACAAGAAAATAAACATCTCTAGAATCTAAGTTAGCAGTTTGCCAGTCTGCCTTTGAAGGGCTGAGACCGAAATAATATTTCGCAGGCTTGATTTTGTTAAGCTTTATATAACACAACAGGAATCCTATCACACGGGAAAGATTCAAGTGGAATAATCAGCACAGACTGGTAAATGCAACAACAAATTTATGCATATCAAGGGGCTGTTGCCAAGAATGACCATGCATGATTTGTATTCCTGCAATTAACGAGAAATAAATGGTGATCCATAACGAACTGTCGATCAAAATACATGGTTCGATATCTCTTCTTGTGGGAGAAAGAGGAAGTAGCGCAAAGTTGTCTGAGAGGCAGGTGGGGTGAGGTGGGGAGCGTAGGTGAAGGTTAGAGACCGCTGCTGGAGGGTGATAAGCCATAAGATATGAAGGGCTGCCAGTGCCGGAAGCTGATAATTAAAGGAGGCGATAAAGGGAACCATCGGGGAATGGTGAGTGGAAGATGGAACCCGAACCAGACAGGGGAGGGCGAAAATCCAGTGGGTGAACCGCGATTGTAACCAAGGGAGGAGATTACCGGGGTCCTGGCAGGGAAGGATGTAACTTCTTTTGCAACATTCGGAAGACTAGGGGGTAGCTAATTTACATTTATTTAAGAAGTGCATCAGGAATAAATCTGGTGACTACAGACCGCTGAGACTAACACCAGTGTTGGGAAAGTTATTAGAAGTCAGTCTGAGGGATGGGGTTTATTTGGATTTGGAAAGGAAAGGACTGATTATGGATAACTCACACGGCTTTGTGCGTGGAAAACCATGCCTCAAGCAATTGACTGTTCTTTTCTTTTGAAGAACTGACCGAGTGAATTGATGAGGACAGGGCAGTAGCGGGTATCTACTTGGACGTTAGCAGGGCTTTTTACAATGTCGCGCCTGGTTCGGAAGGTTAGATGGGATGGAATCCAGGGTGAGATAGTCAATTAGAGACAAAATTGATTCGGTTGTAGGATACAGAGGATTGCAGTGGAGAGTTGTTTTTTTTAGATTGGATGCCTGTTATCAGTTGTGCATCGCAGGGAATGATACTGGATCTTCTGTTGCTCTCTGTATATATTCATGACTTGAATGACAATGCAGGTGGCACGATTGCATATCCCAGTTTCCCAGTTGATTAATATACACGATGTGCAACAGCACATTAATCAACTGGGAAAGTGGGCACAGGAAGAGCAGATGGAACTTCAATCAGATGTGTGAAGTGATGCATTTTTAGAAGTTAAATTAGGCCAGGACTTATCAGGGAGTTGCAGCTATCTGAGGAGTATTGCTGAACAGAGAGACCTCTGAGTACAAGTTCATAATTCCCTGAAAGTGGCAACATACGTAAACAAGGTGGTGAAAGAGGCATATAACATTCTTGTCTTCATTGGTCGAGGCATTCAGTGGACTTGTTGGGACGTCATGCTGCAGATGTACAAAACATAGTTTGGGAGGAACCTGGAGCAGTACGTGTCATTCTAGTCGCCACAAGACAGGAATCATGTGGTGAAATGGTAAAGTTGGAGAGAGTGCAGTAAAGATGCACGAGGGCGTTGCCAGGATTGAAGGGCTTGCGTTTTAACTAGAGATTTTGTAGGCTGGGTCCATTTTCATAGCAATGAAGAGGGCTGAGAGGTGACATGATGGAGGTAAAAAATAATGAGAGACCCAGATGGGGAAGATGACCACAGACTGTTTCCTTCAGTTGGTGTATCTATAACTAGATGCCATATGTTTATGGTGAGTGCGAGGAGGATTGAAGGGGATCTGAGGGTTATATCTTTCAAACAAATAGGAAAGAGCTGTCAGAGGAGGTCTTCGTGCCAGTAATGATATTTAAGACGCGTCTAGACAGGTACTTGAATAAACAATGAATAAAGGGATATAGATTTAATACAGTCAAGTGGATTCTGATGGTACTCGGCATAGACGCTCTGGCCTACAGGCCAGTTTCTATGCTGGACATGACTCTCTGAACGCCATTTTCAGCCTTTTCAGCTTGTCCTAACACGAATACGTTATTCTATTCAACTTTGTACACAGTTAGCCTATCTCTGCCCAAGTGTATTTGTTTTTTTCTTGCAGCCTTGCAGCGTGATTGACAACTAAGCTTCAAAATAGTGAAACATCAATGCCAATCACCTGGTTCAGAGGCTCCGTTGTATCATTACAGTGGAAGTATATTTCTCTGAAACATTCGGTAAATGGAATACAGTGGAACTTCTCAGGACAGGAGGCTTTGGCCTTTATTGGTAATTGGAGTTTAAAAATTGGGACATTTTAATACTGCTGGACAGGTGTTGTGGATACCAGTTTTGTCCTCTTTTCTGAATAAATGATATAGTGGCTTTGTCGAAAGTAGATTAACTAGGTTATTTCCCGGAGTAAGCGAATTGTCCTATAAAGGCAGGCAAGAAAGATTGCGTGTGTATTTCTTCTAATTTAGAAGGACGGAGGGGGAACTTAAAACGTATAAGATCCTAGGGGAGATGAAAGGGGGAGATTTGCTAGTGCTACCTGGGACTGTTTAAAGTAGATTGGTCGGGGCGAGGGATCCATAGCAGAAATGAGGCATATGGGGAGCTGGGATTTGAGACAGAATTCAATGACAATATGATCAGTAGACTGACAGCAAAATTACGGGAGCGAGGAAAGACTGTTGGATTAAATTGCATTTATTTCAATGCAAAAGGCCTGACAGTTAAGGCTGATGAATCCAGGGGATGGTTAGCTACATTTTACTGGGATGTTATACTGGAATATGTTACTGGGACGGTCAGGACTGGCAGCTGAATGTTCCAGGATACAGATGCTATAGTCGGGATAAAGTGGATGAAAGAGAGGAGGGGAAGTTGCATTTCTGATAAAGGAGATATCACAGCAATAGTCCGAGATGAAATTACTGAGGAATCGTCCAGTGAGGCTTTATGGGTAGAGCTGTGACATAAGAAATGGTTGGTCACCTTGTTGACGTTGTACTATAGGGCCCCTAATCCTTAACGGGAATTAAAAGAACAAATATACACTGCAATTACAGAAAGTTGAAAGAATAATAGGGTTGTCATCGCAGGGGATTTTAATTTTCTTAATATGGACAGGGACTGCAATTGTGCTAATGGTTCAGATGGAGTGGGAATTTTTACGTGTGTTAAGGAAAGTTCCTCATGCAATATATAGAGGACCCTACGTGGGAGAGGGCAAAGCTCAACCTTCTTTTGGGAAATAGAGCACGATAAGTACCTAAGGTGTCAGTGGGCGAGCACTTTTGGACCAGCGACCATAGTTTATTCATTTTAAATTAGTTATGAAAAGGTAAGTTAATGTTCTGAATTGGGGGGTGGGGAGGGAGGGTGGCAAATTTTCATGTATTAGACGGGAACTTGTAAATGTCGCTTGGAATAGGTTGTTTGCAGCAAACGGACGTCTAGAAAGTGGGACGCTATTAGCAGTGAGATTTCGAGAGTTCAAGATTTGCATGTTCCTGGTGGAGTGAAGGGCAGGGCTGGCGAGACTAGGGAATATTGTATGACGAGGTTTATTGATGCACTTGTCAGGAAAAAGGGGGCATGGTTCTGGTATAGACAGCTGGGATCAAGGAATCCAGGAGGAGTATAGGAGATGCAGGAGAATACTCAAGAAATAAATCATGAGGGAAAGGGGGGGGTGGTGTTGAGATAGCTTTGACAGAGAAGATTAAGGAGAATCAAAACAGATTTTATTTGTATATTAAGGGAAAGAAAGTAACGAGAGATAATAGGGCCCCTCAAAGACGAAAGTGAACATCTTAATGTGGAAGCCGAAGGGCATGGATGAGGTCCTCACTGCATACCTTTCCTCTATTTTACCGTGGAGAAGGACATGAAGACTTCGGGCTTTGGAATAGTTAATGGGGATGTCTTGGGTATAGTCCGCATTGCAACAAGGGAGGGATTGGATGTCTTAAAACGGACGAAGTTAGATAAACCTCCAGGGCCTTATCAGGTATATCCAAGAACACTTGTGGGAATCTAGAGACGAAATTGCCGGATCCATGGCAAGACATATGCACCATCGTTAATGACAGGTGCAGTGCCGGAAGACAGGAGGGTGGCTAATGTTGTGTCTTTACGTAAGATGGACTGCAAAGAAAAGAAAACCTGGCAACTGTATATCAGTAAGCCTAACATATGTGGGAGGTAAGTTACTGGAGGGAATTCTAAGGGATAAGAAAGACAGGCATTTGGAAAGACACAGGTTGATTAGCGGAAGTCAGCACGGCTTTGTGTGTGTGAGAATTTATGTCTCACGGATTTGATTGCACTGTGAAGAAGTATCCAAAAAGGTCGACGAGGGAAGAGCGGTAGACGCAGTATTTATAGACCGGTAAGGCCTTTGATAAGGGACCGAATGATAGGCTGCGATGGAAAGTTAGATTGCATAGGATCCAGGGAGATCCAGCAGACTGGATGCATCATTGTCTTTATGATAGGAAGCAGAGGGTGATGGTCGAAGGTTATTTTTTCGGAATGGATGTCCACGATTAGTGATGTTCCATGTAGGTCAATGCTAGACTCATTACTATTTGTCATCTATATCAATGATTTCTATGAGAACGTAAAAGGCATGGTTAGTAAGTTTGCAAATGGCACTAAAATAGCTGATATTGTTGACAGTGTGGATAGTTAGCAGGACTTAAGGAAGGTTCTTAAACAACTGGATAGTGGGCTGAGGAACGGCATTCTGGGAAGAGGAATTACTCAACGATGGGACCCCGGGGCATGATTTTTCACAGGGGGACCTACGAGTACAAGAACGTGAAAGTGGCCTCTCAGATAGACAGGTTGGCGAGGAAGGCTTTTGACACGCTGGCTTTTATCACTCAGGACATTGAAGATTGAAGCTAGGATGTTATGTTACAGTTGAACAAAATGTTGGTGAGGCCATATTTGGAATATTGTGTATAGTTTTGTTCACCATGCGATTCCATTAAGCAGGCTAATAATTTAATCTTTGGAGCATAAGCACACGAGGTGTGATCTTATAGAAGTTTATAAATCATGAGGGGAAAAATAGGGTGAATACGTGCAGTATTATCCAGTGGTTGGGTAATCAAGAACGATAAGGCATAGGTCCGGAGTGAGAGGCGATATATTAAGCAGGAAACTGAGTGGCACCTTCTTTACCTCGAGCGTGGTTAGTACGTGGAATATGCTGTCAGAAGAAGTGGTTGAAGCAGGTACACTAACAACGTTTAATAAGTACTTGGACACGTTCATGACAGGAAGGATTTGGAGGGATATGGACGAAACATGGTCATATGGGACTATCTTAGATGGGAAATTTATTCGGCATATGCCAGTTAGGCCGAAGGGCTGTATAACTCTATGACTCTACGAAAGAGGAGATGTTGGGATGTTTTCATAAATGGAAGAGTCACGAACAAGGGAACACAGCTGCAAAATAACGGGTCGGTCATTGAAAACCGAGGTCCCTTTCTTCCCCCGGAGATTATTGAATCTCTGGAATTCTCTGACCCAATGTTTATGGAACGCGGTAGTTCAGGTCCTTAGTTATATTTACCGTGGTGATGGGTAAGTATTCGAAAGATCGAATTATCAGTAATTGGCAAAGAAGGATTGTTGAGGACAGCGTGGACCAGCCATGATCATATGGAGGGACTGTTCCTATTTTACTGCATTCTTGTATACTTCATTTACCATGACAGGTAAGTATGAAGCAGTAGCTAAGATCATCTGTACGGTTGGTCATGCACCTTAATTGTGGACTTGAAATAGCTGCAGTTTGCAGTTTCCTCCTCATTTATGCAAATATTTTCTCTATGCTCTCTCAGTGTTTGCATTATAAATGTGTTTATTGCCATCTAGTCATCGTGGACAACTTGGTTTGCAGGCCACCATCATACGCCATTCTTTATTATAGCCAAAAAAACAATTTGTATTGAAGACGATTGGACAAAGCCGTGCTGAACGACTTTGCAGAAAATGCTATCGGGTTTGCTGGCCCGTTCCACATCTGGTTGAGGTAGTCTTACTCAAGATTACATTTGGCCTATGTATAATAGTGAATAAGTCCACAAACAGATAGTTCAGCATGCGAGTGCGGAGAAGGATTAAGGTTAAAGGGTGGAGTGGCAACTCGAAGTCCAGGACCGTCCTGCGGACTGAATGCAAAATTTCACCCATTATGCATTTAGTCCTTCGATACAGAGATGATCAAATTGTGAGCACACAGTGCGCTATATTAGATTGCATACGTTGCAAATGAATCCTTATTTCATCTGGAAAGCCTATTTGAGTGCCTGATGGTGGGAAGAGGAGCATTAAAAAGTCAGGTTCTGCATCTCTTGCAGTTGAATGTGATATTGCCGAGGAAGGGGAAATGTTGAAGGATTTGGAAAAATGGACAGCGGAGGGCGAGAAGAGAACGGTTTCTTTGACAGACAAGGCGGGAGGCTAAACGTTTCTGATTATGCGATCTGCTTGAAGACAGCAGAAATTGCGAAAGGTGAACTCTTAAATGTAGGGTCTGGTAGGGAGGAACGTGAGAACCACGAGGCCACTATCTTCATTCTGTTGGGGAAGAGAGCTGTGAAATTATTGAGATCCATCAACTATGGGAGAAATAAATCCACGGTGGAGAAACAGGGCGTACATCACAGAGACATCCATGTAAAATATTTTCATTTGCGAATATTTTCTGCCAAAAAGTGTTTTTTACGTTCAGAAACCTGTACAGGATATTCACCATAAGCTGATGCGAAAGCAGCACGCTGCAGCCATTAATATGTTGATTTTGCAGTGGGGAACTTAATTTATCCAAATAACGCTCAAGAAATGCATGGAAGTGTGTATAAATTCAAGAAAATTTCCGCGATCTTTGGCTATGACTTTGAAAGTTACCACCGTGCGTCTCATTGCATTTAAGACTTGTTCCCATATAAAGTCATTTCATGGTGAATATACCACAGTGGAAACAACTGTTAACTGTCTGGGACTGGATTGTCACCAACGCGTGGCGCTGGAAGATTTGGAAAATGGAGAAAGAAGAATGTTTTTTGTCGATATTGATATCCAACCGATTGATTTAATGAAGTCTTTCTTGCCATATACTTCCAAATTATAAACATAGCCTGAAATTAGTTTGATTTCCTTTTCTGTTATGATAAATAACAATGACTCAAACACGCTAACCCCCATTTATCTTGTGTTGATAACAAATATGATTCGGTTTTCCTAGCTATCAAACAGAACAATCTGCCACTGATTTCTCTGTCAGCAAATTTTGGATTTTTGGCCATGCATTTAGACACCCTGCCCACCAATATATATTCATGTACAGTCCCTAATAATGTCTAATAATTTGTTAGGCTCAAAACTGCTAAAATTCAAAACACGGGTGATTTTTCATTCAGACTTTTAATTCTGTCAATGCGCGATGTATTCCTGAACGAGAAAGAGAGAGAATTGAGCTTTGGTTGTGATCGAATCAACTTTTCGTGGAAGTTTTGCATGGATGGGTATTTCCCGGATGAATAAAATTTCCATGCGCCACTTGTCCGTTATTGCCATTTCTTATCTGTACTTCGGCACTCAGCAGTTCATGGGGCAGCGAAGTGGAAACCCATCCAAACTCCCGATGTTTTTCCGGTGTGTGACACAATATTTCAAAATACGGCATGCATATCTGTGAGAAACTATTACTGAATGCTATTGTCATAAAATTCTGAAAACATAAATTCAACATAGAATATGCATTCATAAGGATCGAGTGAATCACAATATTCATAGAAGAGCTCTGAACTTCCATTCTACCACAATGTACACAATGCAAGAGCGAATGTTCAAGTATGTACGAATCCACTGATCTGACACGAACCACACTGTCTCCGCGGCAGTCTGTTGTGCAACAAGGCTGGTTCGAAGTACAACTGAACGGAAATAAAAACCTCCTCAAAAATACCTAAACAACTTTCTAATTTCCCTTTGCCCACTAGACGTTTCTTGCGACTGCTAGATTGTTGCTGCTATAATTTTGAAATCCAACTGACGAATTAATTATACCTTCCAGTATTTGGACACTTATTCGGTAAGCGGCTGCTGGCTGCAGTTCTGTGCAGCCTGAAATAATATAAAGCAGAGTTCATGACCACACTGAAGTCAATGCATTTTCCAGTACTAGGACATCTGATCAGCCAGTGGTAAATGACTCCAGTTCTTTGCAGCCTAAAATGCATTTCTACCACTGACGGACCGTATCCAAGTCCTTCAGCCAGGTCACGTTCTGTCGGAGACAATTAAAAAACTAACAGAACCAGAAGGTGTTGATGCATTCTCAGCCTAATGAACGGTGGAGCCCACCACATAAATGGGAATAGCAAAACGGGGATATTTATAATCAATTTCAGACAGAAGAGTGGAGTGTTTGATCTGTCCCAGTTTGGATCCGAGATTCCCAGCAACTCAGTTACACACTGATCTGACTCATTTTTCGTGATATCAAGGAATGACCGTGCGCATTAGATCAGTGTGAAGTTTGTGCTCTCGATCTGACGGATACTCACGTCCAGTAATGCCGTACAGTTGCGTTAAGACAGCTACCCGAAAATGCTTCTAATTTTGCTTAGCCCGCGATAGACAGCACTTGACATCTTGAAAACATTTTGCCACCTTTCTCAATACAGTGTGTTAACATCTTGTACCATGTCTTCCTGTGATAAAAGTTAATGCCAATTGCAGTATATTATTCGTCAAATAATCTGCCACATATAACAACTCGAAGCAACTGTTTCATCGCTGACATTTCCTATTTCCAAAATTCAGAATGCGGAATGCTTCCTGATGGATGTTACAATGTACAGGAGAATGAAGCAGACTGTAGCTATATACAACATTGAAACTTATGCTGATACCGTAGAAGGAACAGTTGCATTACTCATGAACAAATGTATGGAAACTCTCCAATTAAATAGCAGCCCCCCCTCCCCTGCTCGCACTGACCATCATTGGCATTCCCTTTGGTGAGTCCACAACATCCAGAAACTGAGCATTTGGTACATCCACAAACTGAACCATTACATTAATAAGTGTTTTAAATAGACTTGGCAGATTATTACTTTGGACTTATGAGAGGGTTAGATGTTAGGAGTTACTCATGAAATAACGACCCCGAAATTTTCTCCTGCTTGACTGATGTTTATCAGAAATTTGGTGAATTCAATGCCATTTACCTGAGTGAGTTGAGCTTCAACAATGCATAAGAAACAGGACCATATCCAGGACAATACGAACCACCCAAAAGCTGTTCCATCTATTATACTAATAAACTACTTTCTTCACCAGCAATGCAAATCCGATGTACACTGTAGGTTACAAAACGTACTGCAGAATTTCGCCAAAACTAATTTAACGGCAACGTCCAAACTTCCGATTTCAACATTTCACATTACAAGATGCTTTGCCTCTTCTGAATTCTTCACTAAACCACACACCATTTCAACTTCTAACTTCTTTGACATTGGGTCAGGATCCTGAGTGTCTCCGTGTGACAGAAAGAAATAACCACTCTCCTCGTTAATTGCAGATATTCACGAAGGCAGCTCATGTCTATTACATAGCCAATAACTGATGAAAATGTCAGAAGTGGCTGGTTATTATTTAGGGCGCCACTGTGAATTGTGATATTACAGTGACACAAGGAAGTTATTAATGCACTTATTTGCAAAAGAGAAATGAAGTATTTAGGTAAGTAAGAAACAAAGACAAGGAAATGAAATCAGATTCATTCATTCACATTTCTTACATTCATATCTGGTGACGCTAGGCTCCTGATATTAAAAAAAAACAAACTTCTGAATTGTGACCTTTAAGCAGCTGGTGAAGCATGCCATCCAAAAATACAAGCAATTTTCGAGCTGCTCTATCAGTTGTGTTGTCCTTCTATCTCCAAACAGACGTTTTCGGGCTTTCCACTTCCTCAAACAATTATTTACAAATCTATGCGAATAAATAGGAAATTCTGACTAATATACTATGGGAAATATTCAGTTTAATTCAGAATCCTGGCAACATAACATGTTATCATTCCCAGGATTGTTTATAACTCATACTGCTCCGAGGTTGGGTGCACTCTGTGCGGTACATAGTGAAGCCTAACCATTTTCTTTTGGAGATTTCCCCTTTTGGAGATCATTTGAATGTCTATCACGACTACGGAAATTTCAATCGATAAACTCCTAGTGGCATACATCTTTAAGGCAGATTTAAAGCAAGCGTTTGTTAACTTTCCCAGTTAAACCGTGAGCATTATCGATGCAGCATCACGTCTTTCTGAATTGACTTTCCATGTTGAAAACTGTTCCTATTCCATCTTTTGCGGTCGTTTAACGGAAGATAGTTTTTTTCTATACTTGGACTCACGCAGGGAAAACAGTATTGGTTCTTAACCTAAATAGCGATGAGGCTTTCAGCAAAATAATTCATACCATTTAACATCTTGCCTTCGTAAACAAAGAAGTCTAACTTGAAGATAAACGCGATCAAAATATTTGTTGCATTAATTGTATTTACCGTAATATAATCGTACCGGCAATCGGTGTGGTTTGTGTCTGTGGTCATTTTAACCTCCTAAGTTGAAGCCTTGAACAATTAGGAAATATGGTACTCTGTAGCTCCGCTTTCTCATCACGTACAGTCTGGTATCACATCCGACTCAACCAGTAATGAAGACGTGGAATAGTCATCCGTTTTGCCAGGAGCTGAAAACAAGGACATATGGATATGTGTAATAAGATAAGATAATAAGGGTTTCCTCCGGGTGCTCCGGTTTCCTCTCACATTCCAAAGACGCACGGGTTAGGAAGTTGTGAGCATGCTATGTTAGCGCTGGAAGCGTGGTGACACTTGCGGGCTGCCCCCAGAACACTCTACGCAAAAGATGCATTTCACTTTGTGGTTCGATGTACATGTGACTAATAAAGATGTGAAATCAATTGACCCTTCCTGTACTTTGATGTTACTCCAGTCTACTTACTTCCTGGACTGTCCCGGCTGAAGTCTCACCTTCGGTTTCAATTATTCAGTTCTTTGCAAGCAAACACGTGGATGTTATCTGTCCGCACACGACTATATTAGGTACGCCTATTGACCGCATTCTATCCTTTCTGAGCAGACAGTCGATTTCGCCTTCATTGCCGACATGTTTCTATCCATGTCACCATTCGGACTGTGTTCTCTATGGATTTTCTATACAGGTAAATGTTTCTTTCAAAAAAAGACATATTTATATTTGGGATTCTGGGAATTCCATTCTAAAATGCTCTGAAATGTCTGCTTGGTATGCCATTTCAGAAGACATTCAAAGTTAACGAAATGAACGAGTCGCGATTATATAACCACCAGTCTGGGCAAAGTTGGCATGAGTGAAGAGGATAAAATTTAATGAAAAATCCTGTAGCTTAGTTATCATTATCACCAATAAATCCCTTTGGAAGATAATTCATTAAATATAACTTTTGCATGGTTGCATGGTAGAATAGAAGCCCACCTCTCAGCGGGCGATGAGCTTAGTTACAATAACACCTTCGCCGTACCTGGCCAATGTATTTTCTTGTTTATAAGCAGGGGATTATTTCTCTTCTATCTGATTCTTTTTCATGCAATGTCCCTTTTGTCAATGCAACGATCTGGATGGGAATCAAGACACGCTTGACCAGGCAGCAGGGAAGGGGTGGGTGCAGCGGCGACAGGGAGATACTATTTCTGATAGTTGCTTTACCAACGGAAATATATTGTCCAAATAATATGTGTAATTATGCATAGTTGGACAATATGCTTTCTGTTGATAGTGTTGATAAACCATCAAAGGAGAAGTTTAACACGAGTTTGTATTTTTTTTTATTGACAGTTGCTGTGGACGTGTCGGGAAAAGCGACGCCGAGCAATGTTCATAATACAGTGCTCATGGGCGCAAACGTTACTTGCCGATGTCCTTTCTCTTTCGGCCTTAATTATTCAAACATAAGAGTTTACTGGTGGAGAGATGGAAATAAAACATTTCTGAAAGAAGACAGCAGAAAAATGTTTGGTGTAAAGGCAGGCGGCGCCTACCTTCACCTCCTGAGGGTCACGTTCGCAGACGCCGGAACGTATTATTGTGTCGCAAAACAAGCTGGTCAAACAGTTGGAAAAGGAACAGGAGAGGAAGTTATTGTATATGGTGAGCGACTTTGCAATTAGAAATATGAAACACTCGGTAGTTGCTGAAATGAAAGTACGTTTAACAAGGCTTTCAATATAGAAGTGGAAGCGTAAAATGTTATTTTTTTCTGGATGAGAACATGTCCGCTGAAAACATTCTCTCAGAATGTGGACAAAGGTGGCAGGACCACCATTTATTAACCATTTCCAACGACTAATCAATAAAACCATTTTCAGTTCAACTGCATTATTGCAGAAAGGAGTAACATAAATAGCCAGGCCAAGTCTTTTGAAGAGCTTGTGTGTTTCGCGGGCTTTTCTTTTACAGAAGGAGCACGGGAGCCGTTGGAGAAGCGGCTCCCCTTCAGGTCCGCTGAGTGTCTTTTGAAACCTTGTGTGTTTCGCGGGCTTTTCTTTGACACAAGGAGTCCGGGAGCCGTTGGTGCAGCTGGTCCCCATCAGGTTCGGTTAGTGTCTTTTAAAAGCTTGTGTGTTTGGCGGGCTTTTCTTTTACAGAAGGAGCCCGGGAGCCGTTGGTGCAGCGGGTCCCCTTCAGGTACGGTGAGTGTCTTTTAAAAGCTTCATAAGCGGAAGGCAGCTGAAGGGTTAAACAGAGTGTTGAGTGGTTGATTAGAGAGAGTGATACTTGAGGTAATTGGCAGGGACAAATATAATGAGGGGTATCTGAAGAGGAGAGGCCAATGTGTGAGTGGCTGAGGGTTAGGAGTGGAGCTCTGAGGCTTTGGCTCAAGAGGCTTCGGCGAGCAGAGGGTAAGGACGAGCTTTCCCCCAGAGAGGTAAGGCCGGTAAGTTCTTCTAATTTAAATAACTTAGGAATAGGTAGTGATGGCAACAGTTAGGGCGGTCGTGTGCTCCGTATGCAGCATGTGGGAAGTCAGGGAGCACACTTGTCCCTGATGACCACACCTGTAAAAGGTGCATCCAGCTGCAGCTCCTGACTAACCGAGTTAGGAAACTGGAGCTGGAGCTGAATGAACTTCGGATCATTCGTGAGGCAGAGGTAGAAATAGACAGGAGTTCAGGGAGATAGTCACCCCTAAAAGTCAGGAAACAGGTAACTGGGTGACTGTCAGGAAAGGGAAGGGGTATAGACAGACAGGTCAGAGCACCCCTGTGGCCGTTCCCATCAACAATAAGTATACTGTTGGTGGGGACGACCTACGAGGGACGAGTGGCAGTAGTCCCGTCTCTGGCACTGAGACGGGACCCTCAGCTCAGGAAGGAAGGAGGCAAAAAAAGAGAACAGTAGTGATAGGGGATTCGATAGTTAGGGGGACAGATAGGAGGTTCTGTGGGAGAGATCGAGAATCCCGAATGGTCTGTTGCCTCCTTGGTGCAAGGGTCCACGATATCTCGGATCGAGTTCCCGACATTCTGAGGAGGGAGGGTGAGCAGCCAGATGTCGTGGTCCACGTAGCGACCAATGACGTGGATAGGAAAAGGGAGGAGGTCCTACAAAGAGAATTAGTGAATTAGGTGCAAAGTTGAAGGACAGCACCTCCAAGGTTGCAATTTCAGGATTGCTACCCGTGCCGCGAGCTAGTAAGGCTAGAAATAGGAGGATTATGCAGCTAAACACGTGGCTAAGGAAATGGTGCAGAAGGGAGGGCTTCATGTTTCTAGACAATTGGGCTTTCCACTAGGGAAAGTGGGACCTGTTCCGACGGGACGGTTTGCACCTGAACTGGAGGGGGACAAACATTCTTGGGGGTAGGTTTGCTAGTGCTGCTCCGGGGGGTTTAAACTAGATTTTCAGGAGGAGGGGAACCAGAGTGTCAGAGCAGATAGTGAGGTGGAGGAGGAAAATGGTCATGTGAGGACTGCAGGTATCGACAGAAATCAAACGTTTGTACGTGATAGAAATGTTCTCAAGTGCATCTATTTCAATGCAAGGAGTATTGTAGGTAAGGCAGATGAGCTTCTGGCATGGATTGACACATGGGATTATGACATTATTGCTATTAGTGAGACTTGGATGCAGGAGGGGCAGGACTGGCAGCTTAATGTCCAGGGGTTCTGTTGTTTCAGACCTGATAGAGGGGGAGGGATGAAAGGGGGAAGGAGTGGCATTACTAGTCAGGGAAAGTATCACAGCTATGCGGAGACAGGACAACCCGGAGGGCTCCTCTACAGAGGCCATATGGGTGGAGCTGAGGAAAAGGAAAGGTGTGGCCACACTAATAGATTTGTATTATAGACCGGCCGATAGTCAGAAGAATTGGAGGAACAAATCTGTACTGGGATAGCAGACAGATGTAAGAAACAGAAAGTTCTGTTAGTAGGGGATTTTAACTTACCACATATTGACTGGGACTCCCACACTGTGAAAGGGTTGTGTGGCTTGGAATTTGTCAAATGAGTTCAGGAAAGTTTTCTATCTTAATATATAGAGGTACCAGCGAGAGAGAATGCAATACTTACCCTCCTATTAGGGAACCAGACAGGTCAGGTGACAGAAGTATGTGTAGGGGAGCATTTTAGGTCCAGTGACCATAATGTCATTAGTTTCAAGTTAATTCTGGATAAGGACAGGTCTGGTCCTCGAGTTGAGGTTCTAAATTGGAGAAAGGCCAATTTTGTGGAAATGAGAAAGGATGTAGGAAGAGTGGATTGGGATGAGTTGTTTTCTGGCAAGGATGTGCTCAATAAGTGGAAGGCCTTCAAAGGCGAAATTTTGAGATAATAGAGTTTGCAATGTTCCTGCCAGGATTAGAGGCAAAGTTAAAAAGCTTAGGGAACCTTGGTTTTCAAGGGATATTGGCGATCTGCTTAAGAAAAAGATAGAGGTGTATAGCAGGTATAGACAACTAGGAACAAATGAGGTACTTGAAGAGTATAGAAGAAGTAAGAAAATACTGGAAAAGGAAATCGGGATAAGCAAAAAGAAGACATGAAGTTGCTTTGGTAGATAATGTGAAGGTAAATCCGAAGGGTCTCTACAAGTATATGAAGAATAAAAGGATAGTAAGGGACAAAATTGGTCCCCTAGGAGATAAGAGTGGTTGTGTATGTGTGGAGCCTCAGGAGATGGGGGGAGATCGTAAGCAATATTTGTTCATCAGTATTTACGCAGGAAACGGGCATAAAGGATATGGAAGGAAGGGAAACAAGCAATAGAGTCATGGAACATATAGAGATTAAAGAGGAGGACGTGCTTGCTGCCTTACAGCGAATAAATGTAGATAAATCCCCTGGGCCAGATAAGATATTTCCTCGCACATTGAAGGAGACTAGTGTAGAAATTGCAGGGGCCCTGGCAGATATATTTAAAATATAAAAGGCCACGGGTGTGGTGCTGGAGGATTGGAGGGCAGCTCATGTTGTTCCGTTGTTTAAAAAAGATCTAAAAGTAAGCCAGTTAATTAAAGGCCTGTGAGCCTGACATCAGTAGTTGGTAAATTATTGGAAGGTGTTCTCAGAGATCGGATATACAAGTATTTGGACAACCAAGGGCTGATTAAGGATAGTCAGCATGGCTTTGTGCGTGGTAGATCGTGTTTAAAGAATCTTGTAGAGTTTTTCGAGGACATTACCAAGAAAGTAGATGAAGGAAAGGGTGTGGATGTTGTCTACATGGACCTTAGTAAGGCCTTTGACAAGGTCCCACATGGGAGGTTAGTTCAAAAGGTTCAGTCACTAGGTATCCATGGAGAGGTTGTAAACTGGATTCGAAATTGGCTGAGTGGGAGAACACAGAGTGGTAGTGGATGATTGTTTATCATACTGGAGGCCTGTGACTAGTGGTGTGCCTCAGGGATCTGTGCTGGGGCCATTGTTGTTTGTTGTCTATATAAATGATCTAGATGATGATGTAGAAAATTTGATCAGCAAGTTTGCTGATAACACTAAGATTGGAGGCGTTGTGGACAGCGAGGAAGGCTTCCAAACCTTGCAGAGGGATCTGAACCAAATGGAAGAATGGGCCAGAAAATGGCACATGGATTTTAGTACAGACAAGTGTGAGGTGTTGCATTTTGGAAGGACAAATAAAGGTAGGACATGCACAATAAATGGTAGGGCACTGAAGAGTGCGGATGAGCAAAGGGATCTGGCAGTTCAGGTACATAATTTTCTGAAAGTGGCGTCACTGGTAGACAGGGTTGTAAAGAAGGCTTTTGGCATCCTGGCATTCATAAATCAAAGTATTGAGTATAGGAGTTGGGATGTTATGGTGAGGTTGTATAAGACATTGGTGACGCCAAATTTGGAGTGTTGCGTGCAGTCCTGTTCACCGAACTATAGGAAGGATATCAGTAAGATTGAAAGAGTGCAGAGGAGATTTACTAGAATGTTGCCGGGTCTCCGGGAGTTGAGTTTCAGGGAAAGATTGAAAAGGTTAGGACTTTATTCTTTGGAGCGCAGAAGAATGAGAAGAGATTTGATAGAGGTTTACAACATTATGAGGGGTATAGACAGAGTTAATGCGAATAGGCTCTTTCCATCTAGATTAGGAGAGGTAAGTTCTAGGCTCTAGGGTGATAGGGGTCAGGTTTAGGGGAAAATTAGGGGGAACTTCTTCACTGAAAGAGTGGTGCGAGTATGGAACGGGCTGCCATCTGATGTAGTAAATGCGGGCTCACTCCAGTTTTAAGAATAAATTGGATAGATACATGGACGAGAGAGGTCTGGAGGGTTATGGACTGGGTGCAGGTAGATGGGACTAGCGGAATAACGTTTCGGCACAGACTAGAAGGGCCGAATGGCCTGTTTTTCTGTGCTGTAGTGTCTATGGTTCTATGGTTCTAAGTAAGAAAAGTTGTTTCTCTTCCGTGATGAACAGAAAAAGAACGATTCTATTAGTTCCGTGCAAATCATTAGTCAGATTTATTTTATTTTAAATCCATAGTTATTACTCCTGCAGTTTCTCTGGTGAGATTTTAAAATTCTCTCCAGATCGTAGCTGTAGGTCTCCAAGTGACTATCCAGCAATAGAAACTGCACGACCATCCGGCAATAGAAAACACCAAGCGTGGCAACTGGTTTAGACGAGCGAGAGTATTTGTTTGTATCTTTATGAGGGATAATGGAAGCAATGCCACAAAGAGAAATCTACTTTCAGTGTTAAAATATGTGGTAGGGTAATTAGTCATTGTGTAGATGTTATTCAGATATCTGAAATAAACGGAAATATATGCCTAACGGATTAAATGGAGCGGTCATGATTTCTGTAATTCAGATTAAGTTTCCTAATGATCCGAAATTCGAACTACGGAAATGGACAGAACGAACCGATTCCATAACCAGTTCAAATATTGGAGATAGGATCATTCTATTTTGTGGCAGAAATCTCGATGTTGTAACTGATTTTCAGCTTTTGGAAAATATTAAACGCATTATAGCGAAGCAGACATTTCAGTACAAATTCGGAGACAATATTAAAAATCTTTTTCCTTTATATAATTTTCAGATATTAGTTGCAGAGGGTCATGAATCCATAATTAAAACGGAGAACTTCTCCGTCTTAACCCCATTCAGGATAATCGATTATCACGAAGCTATGAATTTCCAAGTCCTGATGTTACTTTATATCGAAGAGATACGTGGTAAATACCCCATTTTCTTTCTTATTTACCATTTACTTTATTTAGTTGACCCTTCTCCACTGAAGATTGTACCTATACGAACGGAAAAGCGTTCATCTTCTTTCCTGAGACTCCAATGCAGAACGGCTGCTTTTTACCCGAAAGAATTTAAACTCACCTGGTATAAAAATGGTACTCTAATCCAATCTGGATTTATTCATCAACAAAATCTAACGTCAGAAGGATTATATGAAGTTATCAGCTCTTTAGAGGAGACACATCCAGTTAATGAAGGCACGATTTACACATGTCAAGTTCATCACATTTCGAAACCAATTCCAGCAACTGCCAACTACACAGTTCCTAAAGAAGGTAATATCTTACAAGAGGCACTGTAATTGGTGTTTCATTGTATAAAAGAAAAAAAGATGTTTTTTAGAGGAATCGTTTTCATATTATTGTGTGACATACAGTTACTTCCGTGTAGTCTCAAATTACTTGTACAGTTTGTTTAACATAGACGGAAGCCTTCAGTCCATCCAATCTATGCTGGCAGTCTGAGGAATACTATCAAAGCCGTTTGCCCCACTTTTAACAAATTTGCATTCAAATGCATTATGACTCTACTCTGATTCTCGCACAACCCACCTACCTTCCCTAGAAATAAGGTACAACAATTTAAAAACTTATCAAGCAGCATATTTTTAATTGGGGAAGGGACTCTGACAATACAGGAAAACGTGCAGTTTCCACGGACACAGTCCGCGAGGTCAGGACTGAACTAGGTCCCTGAAGCTCATAGTAAACAGCACTACTCTCTGCGCCACTTTACCGTATTGACGGGGTGAAATTTCAATTTTGTTGAATTTTGGATAAAATAAGCACCGAAAGTTAACTTAGCCACCCCTGAAGTCTCTCGGCAATATTTCCGTAGTTTAGAGCGGCTGGCATTGCATTGCAGAATAAATAATTGGGGATTAAAATCAGAAACTAGAAATTTAGAAAATATAGGAAATAACGTGCGCAGAGGGATAAAAAGATATTTTTAACCATGCAGCCAATTAGGAACCCATGATCATCGTCAAAGATATTTTGGGAAATAAGGAATAGAAGTTACACTGTTTGCGCTTGTGATAAACTGGGGGGCGGGGGGTGGGGGGAGTTTATAATGATTAACTACAGGAAAAGTTCAGCAGCATGGAAACTTTCTTCAAGCTTTATGCTCTCTGTTGAACAGAAGATAGAGTTAAATTAATTCATTATTTTCCACATTGCTATTTTCCAAAGCGATATTTCCATTCTTTCCGCTCGCAACTGCGTAATTAACCGAAATTTCTCGTCGTTGTATGCGTTTCATGCGGATAAGCTGACTACATGAACCATGAGATCAATCTACTGGACATCTGAAATATATTATTTTGCTCTTCAAGTAGCTTTTTTGTAAATTATTTAATTTTAAACTTTGGATATCCGTTTAACATTACACAGCTGTAAAGGAGTTCCCCGTTTTGCTAATCGCCGGAAGTATCGGAGGCACAGTGTTAATTTTACTGTTGATCGTTATCATTATGAAAGGTATTATATCCAGAGGTATGTTTCACATCCGTTTTAATCATTAACTTCCCAGCAGAATATTATAATATGTTTTATAATTTGTAATTGAACTATGATCTCAATAACGGTGCTTGACAAGGTCCCACATGGCAGGCTTGTCCAGAAGATTAAGATGCAAGAGATCCACAGTGAATTGCCCGCTTGGATTCATAATTGGCTTGCCCATGGAAGACAGAGGGTAGTAGTCGATGGGACTTATTCTGGCTGCAGGTCCGTGAAGTTCTGTAGGGATCCATACTGGGATCTCCGCTGTTTCTGCTATATATAAATTACCTGGTTGAAAATGTAGATGGGTGGATTAGTAACTTTGCAGGCGATAAAAACATTGCTCTTCTTGTGGATAGTGTAGAAAATTGCCAAAGCATACAGATATGTTGCAGATTTTGGTGGAAAAATGGCAGATGAAATTTAATCAGGCCAAGTGTGTGGCGTTGCACTTTGGGAGTTCAAACCTAAAGGGACAGTACAAGGTTAACGGCAGAACCCTTACCAGTGTTGATTTACAGAAGGATATTAGGGTCCAAGTCCATAGCTCCCTGAAAGTGGCTGAGAGATTGATAATGTGGAAAATAAGGCGCATAACATGCTTGCCTTTATTAGTCGAGGTATTCAGTTCAATAGTCGAGGAGTAATGTTGCAGCTTTATAAAACTTGAGTTAGGCCCCATGTGGAAATTGCATTCAATTTTGGTCGCCCTATTACAGGAGGGATGTGGAGGGTTTGGAGAGGGTGCAGAAGAGGTTTAATAGGAATCTGCCTGGATTAGAGGGCATCTTCTGCCTGGATTAGAGGGCATGTGATATAAGAACACATTGGACAAACTTGGGTTGGTTTCTTTGGGGCGGCGAAAACTGATGGGATACCTGTTTGAGGCATATAACATTATGAGAGGCATAGATAGAGTAGAGATCCGGTATATTTTTCCCCGGGTCGAAATGTTTCATAATAGTGGGCATGCACTTAAATTAAGAAGGAGTTAGGCGAAAGGAGATTGCGGGTAAGTTTTTGAGGCAGAGAATGCTTGGTGCCTGGAAACGCTGCTGGGGAGAGTTGTGGAGGCAAATACGATAGAGGCATTGAAGATGCTCTTAGATAGGCGCATGAATGTGCAGGAACTGGAGGGATTTGAACATTGTGTAGCCAGAAGGGATTAGTTCAGATGGACATTTGATTACTATTTTAATTAGATCGGCAAAACATCGAGGGCCTGTTCCTGTGCTTTACAATTCTATGTTCTGTAACCAAGGAAAGAGAAGCGCGGGCAAAAAAAATGAGGGCAATAAATGGTATCTTTGCAAACAAAGCTGTTCCGTGATGCATGGATCTAACGTTCAATGATAAAAGTATTTTCAAATCTATGCTTTATATCAACGTACGTATGTTGGATCATAACCGCCAACGTTAACTTAAACATATTTTGCAAGATTGGAACCTCTGAACTTTATGAAGAAAAAGTTCCCCACATTTATCATAGAAAACGTAACACAAAGAGCGTGGTTTTAGACTTCATTGGGTATATCGTGAAACTCGAATTGCCGTGAAGTTATCACATGACATGCTGTGTCCTTTTTTCTGATGAAAAACACCCTTCGCTTGGTGATTCATCACAATTTTACTTCCCGGCAGGTGCGAAGAGGCATGCAGTCAATGAAAATCAGGATGAAAGCCGCGTAAGGCCAATTTATTATCTGTCTGTTCAGTTTGAAAGCTCAACGAAAGGATGATGATGTTGTTAAAGCTAGAACATTTTAATTAAAACTAAAGCAATAAACAATCTGCATGAGGAAGTCAGCGGGTCGAGCAACATCTATGGTGGTAGGGGAATTCTCGAACTATTAGGTCGAGTCCGTGCATCAGTACGAGGAGCTACGAATCATGATCCAGAATCTCGACCCGCAACGTCGACAGTTCCTCCCCCACCCCACCCACAGAAGCCGCTGGACCCACTGATATCCTCTAGTAGTTTGTTTGTTTCTCCATATTTCAACATCTACAGTCTCTGGTCTCTACTTTAATTTAGTTTGTGAGAGGAATGAGAACCAGAGGGGTACGTCAGAGGAAGCAGTGGATGTGGAAATGTCAGATATAACATGCAGAGAGGCTTTGAGGAAGGAAAAGCAGAGTACAGGGTATCAAAGTAGAATGGTGGATGGGCTAAAGTGCATTTACTTAAATGCAAGAAGTATCAGGAATAAGAGTGATGAACTGAGAGCTTTGATAAGCACATGAGACTATGATATAGTGGCTCTTTCACAGACATGGCTGCCACCAGGGCAGGAATGGATATGGAATATTCCTGGATTTCAGTGTTTGAAAAGGCAAAGAGAAGGGAGCAGAAGAGGAGGAGGGGTAGAGATACTGGTCAGGGACACTATTACAGCTGCAGAAAGAGGATAATGTAGAAGGATCCTCTCTACGCTCAATATGGGTAGAAGTTAGTAACAAGAAAGGAGCAGTTACTCTACTGGAAGTATTCTATAGGCCCCCCGGTAGAAGCAATGATACCAAGGAGCAGATTGGGAGGCAGATTTTGGAAAGGTGCAAGAATAATAGGGTTGTTATCATGCGAGACTTCAACATCTCAAATATTGAGTGGCACCGGCTTAGTGCCAAAGGTGTAGACGGGGTGGAAATTGTTAAGTGTGTACAGGACGGATTCCTGTCACAGTATGTTGACAGGCCTACGAGAGGGAATGCCATATTAGATCTATTATTAGGGAATGAACCGGGTCAGGTGACAGACCTCTCGGTGGGTGAGCATTTGGGGGACAGTGACCACCTCTCCCTAACCTTTAGCGTTGTCATGGACAAGGATAGGAGCAACGAGGACAGGAAGATATTTAATTGGGGAAAGGCAAATTATAGGCTGTAAGTCTAGAATTTGGGAGTGTGAATTGGGATGACACTTTCCAAGGGAAATGTACTATGGAGATGTGGTCGATGTTCAGGTATATCTTGCAGGATGTTATGGATAAACTTGTCCCGGTGAGGCAGAGAAAGAATGGCAGGGTGAACGAACCATGGGTGACAAGAGAAGTGGAACAACTAGTTAGGAGGAAGAAGGCAGCGTACATAAAGTAGGTGCAGCAAGGATCGGAAAGGTCTCAGGAGGAATATAAGTTAGCAAGGAAGGAACTTAAGAAGAAGCTGAGGAGAGCATGAAGGGGGTATGAAAAGGCCTTGGCGAATAAGGTTAAGGAAAATCCCAAGACTTCTTTCACGTACGTGAAGAGCAGAATGATGATGAGAGTAAAGGTAGGACCGATTAGAGACAAAGGTGGGAAGATGTGCCTGGAAGCTGTGGAAGTGGGTGAAGTTCTCAATGAAATACTTCTCTTCAGTATTCACCAAGGAGAAGGGCCTTGATGACGCAGAGGACAGTGTTTGTAAGGTGAATCATCTAGGGCATGTAGATATCAAGACAGAGGATGTGTTGGAGCTGTTAGAAAATATTAGGATAGGTACATCCCCGGGGCCTGACGGGATATTCCCCAGGCTGCTCGGCGAGGTGAGGGGGGAGAATTCTGAACAGCTGTCTGGGATCTTTGAGTCCTCGTTATCCACGGGAATGGTACCTGAGGCTTGGAGCGTGGCAAATGTTGCCCCTTATTCAAAAAAGTTAGTAGGGATAGGCCCGGTAATTACATACCAGTGTAATTGTAGTGGGCAAGCTGTTGGAAAGGATTCTTAGAGATTGGACCTCTGAGTATTTAGAGAATCATGGACCGATTAGGGACAGCCATCATAAATTTGTGAAGGGAAGATCATGTCTCACAAGCCTGATAGGATTCTTTGAGGAGGTGACCAGGAAGATTGATGAGGGTAATGCAATAGATGTGGTCTACGTGGATTTTAGTAAGGCGTTTGACAAGGTTCCACATTGTAGGCTTCTTCAGAAGGTCAGAGGGAATGGGATCCACCTGGGCGAGTGGATCTAGAATTGGCTTGTCTGTAGAAAGCAGAGGGTTGTGGTGGTGTGGTTGCATTCAGATTGGAGGGCGGTGACGAGTGGTGCCCCACAAGTGTCGGTTCTGGGAGCTCTACTTTTTGTGATATTTATTAATGACTCGGATGAGGGATTAGAAGGGTGAGTTATCAAGTTTGCAGACGACACAAAGGTCGGAGGTGTTGTGGATATTGTGGCGGACTGTAGGAGATAGCAAAGGAATATTAATAAAATGCAGAGCTGGGCCGACAAGTGGGAGATGGAGATCAATCCGGAGAAGTGTGAGGTGGTACACTTTGGAAGGACAAACTCTAAGGCGGAGTGCAAGGTTAATGTCAGGATTCTGTGTAGTGTGGAGGAGCAAAGGGTTCTAGGGGTTCAGATACACTGATCACTGACAGTTACCTTTCAGGTGGATAGTGTAGTTAAGAACGCTTATGGGATGTTAGCTTTCATTAGACAGGGGATCGAGTTTAAGAGCCGCGAGGTAATGATGCAGCTCTACATAACTCTGTTTGGACCACACTTGGAGTACTGTGTCCATTTCTGATCGCCTCATTATAGGTAGGATGTGGAAGCGTTGGAAAGGGTGCAGAGGAGATTTGCCAGTATGCTCGCTGATTTGGAGAGTCTGGATAATGAGGAGAGACTAAGGGAGATAGGGCTTTACTCTTCGGATAGAAGGAGGATGAGAGGAGACATGATTGAGGTATACAAAATATTAAGAGGAACAGATAGAGTGGACAGCCAGGACCTCTTTCCCAGGGCACCAATGCTCAATACAAGAGGGCATGGCTTTAAAGTAATGCGTGGAAGGTTCAAGAGAGATATCAGAGGGAGGTTCTCCACCCAGAGAGTGGTTAGTAAATAGAATGATCTGTCGGGGGTAGTGGTGGAAGCAGGTACACTTCTCAAGTTCAAGAGATTGCTAGATGATCATATGGGGGAATAAAAATAGGGGGATATGTGGGAGGAAAGTGTTAGATATTATTAAGCGAGGTTTTTCAGGTCGGCACAACATGGTGGTCCGAAGGGCCCGTATTGTGCTGTATTGTTCTATGGTTCTATGGTTCTAACTACAGCTTAGTGTAATTCAGACCGAGCGTGTTCCCAACATGAACAATTCATAGATAGAATAATGTGGTCATGCTTACAAGGGTTCACTTCTATTATAGTTGTCACATACATTGTCAATAGAACGTTGAATTAAATGAATATTTTCATTATAACTTAAGCACGGTTCGCGGTTAGATCTGTCCACAAGGCAGCATTTGCACCAGGTCAACGAGATTTTGATCTTTGTGAATGAAGTGATTCCAACCAAAATAAAAAGAAATCATATTTGTTTATTCTTGTTAATGCATTTATTTAATAAAAGCCAGCATGAAATCCATCAGAACTGATCTTGAGCTACCACAAGTCTTAACGCAAGTTGAGCATTTTGGCCTATGATATTAAATATCTATTTTGAAGTTCAATAGTTGATCGAGCTACTGATCTACCTCAACCAATTTGTTCAACTATGCTTATTGATTTCCCTATTGTTCAGAATGTTGAGACCAAATGATTTTTGATTACTAATACCCGACGACTTTCAACTATACGAACGCTAAATATATTCAAATATCTGAAACAACATAGTAATAAAACACACATATTTGCCAGTGGACTGTTTATACAATGCCGTAAAGAATCTAGAAACTGCAGAAATATAAAGGAATTAAAACTGAGCATTAAATTTCTAGGAAGAACGTGAGAATGTTCCCTACAATCTAATGTACGCTCACCTGGATCTAGTCCGCACCAAAGAAAACGAAAAACCTAAAGAGCATGTAAAAAGCCCAGTGTATGCAAAGGTAAAGCTTGTTTCACACGTTTACACTACATTTGTGATAATACAGATGCCTTTGACTTTAAGGTGGTACTCTCGTAAGGCTGACTTGGTGTTTTTCAAGTCCAATTAAAAATAGCAAACCTTTCTACACAGGTCGCAGAGGGAGCTGCTGCTGATAACGTACTGGCATACGCTTCTTTGAATTTGAGAAGCTGCAAAAACACGTTGAAGCCGAAACATGCAGAAGTAAGTCCAACATATAGCAAGGTGAAAACTTGCGGATAATTTCGACTGGATACACAGAAGCGATTCGAACAACCTGCCATTTGCTCATGTGATTTAGTTCCTTGTTTATTTCTCTTTGATTATTCTCTTTCTTTTGCCGTTGAAAAATCTTATTTTGTATATTGTGAAGTTATATTGGGCAGACTGCCTTCTGGACTGAGGCTGTCGCAGCGAGGGTAGAAGATATTAATTTCTCTCCTCTATAATTGCGTGATTCCCTGCTAATTATGCCCATCATATTCCATGACGGATATTCTCTGCATTCAACCTCGTGATAATCACCTTTTTTCCGTCTTGCTCTTTATTAATTTACCATGACAGCTACTGCATGCGTTATTCATTTAATATATTTATTTCTAATTGATTTAATCAAGTGCTCCGTAAATGAATTATTTCTGCATTCGCCTCTTATTGAATTCGTAATCACCCAATCACATTAGCTGTGGCCTTTTGAATGTTCCTTTTACTGCACTATTTTCACCAAATTCCTACAGCATATACAAATTTACAGCATTGGCATTAGAGTCGCCCTTGTTACCTGTCTTAATCCGCAAAAATAAACAATTGTGGCAACAGGTGACCTCTTTTTTCCGACCACTGGAACGTTAGTTCGATATTTAATTGGATATGGTAACATATTCTGGGGCTGAACTGTCTTTGCTATTTGTAAGCGATCCATAAGGATTTATTTAAACGTTCTGGATCGTCTCCTGCTGTGTACGGTTAACATGTAAGAATAGAAACCGTGGTCCTTACCATGGTATTCAAAATTTGAAGACTATGAAAATGCTCAGCAAGTCAGGCAGCATGTATGTAAGGACAAATAATGCTAATCATCCAGGTCGGAGATCCTACGTCAGAACTGGGAAAGAGTGAAGAAGGAAAGGAATATGTAGGTTGCAGAAAAGACGGCTTTGTATTACTCCCGCTACTATCTTCGAATAAAAACAGTTTGGAGGAAAGATCTCCGACATGAAATATGGACGATTCCTCGTTCTCCATGAGTTGTCTGATCAAATTCGTATTTCCACTCTATTCTGTTTGATTATACATTTCCAGCATCTGCAGTTTATTTTAATTTTCAGTAATTGGATAAATTTGCATATAACGAAATGTTTTGAATAATAACCATGTCTTCTTCTTCTTGCAGGAAGTGGGAATGAATGTCAGAAGTCAGAAACGATTCGCTTTATCTTTGAATCAATCATTTTGAAATGTGTACAGACAGTGGCTATGTGACTTCAAGTAGAGCCAGATTTCAGGAAAAAAGTCCTTTCCTGTTCTTTATTGAAGCAGGATTTAAGAGGTCGCATATTATATCTTTTCCTGAAGGTAAATTATTTCAACAATGCATCCCGTAATTATGGCATTTGATATGCTCTGGATATGTGTTTCAACTTCCTCATGACGAGTTCAGACAAATTGTAATTACACTGAAAGATTATTTAGGACATCTATTTGCACTCATCATATACAAATACAATTTAATGTAATCCATACCATTCAATCCACACACGCACACATAAAACACACAGGCACGCACGCAACTAAAAACTTGCGGCAATTCACAGTTCTCAGTGGACAGCAAACCTATTAACCCGCAAGTGTTTGGGATGTGGGAGGGAATGGAAGAACCCGGGGGAAACCTCCGCAGCCACAGGGAGAACACGAAAACTCAATGCAGGGAGCACCGGTGGTCAGGATTGTACCCGGGTTGCAGCAGTTCTACTAGTTGCAACAATATGCCATAAATGGACGTTTAATTTCCCAACAGGTTACACCCGCATCTTTAACATCCATAAGTGGACACCAATAGAAGGTCTAAATTATTGCTCCTCGGCTCATCTGCCACTTTAATTCACGAACTGTCAACTCTCTCTGCACTGTCCCAGACTATCCGTAATACTGATACCATATTTGATTCCTTTATATCCTTCCAAGTCTATGTCAACGCTTCCGCAATATTGTTAACTTTCGACTGTTATAGCATGAAGTACTCCAGAGCCGCCTTAATCCACCTGCTTCTTAAAGTTCTCCCCTATTAGCTTCGCCCTATTTATCGCCTTGCTACATCACATTCTCCAAAATAAAATCCACCAAGCATTCAACTGTTTATGTCTTTACATCCATAGCCACATTCTGGCGCCAACCGCGTGCTTGGTTACCAATATTGTAATTTCGCAAACTGACGCATTGCTTTTAAGTTACTGATTATTCAAGGCCTACTTATCTGGAAAATCATCTGTCTTGGTCTATAACAAATAAACAAGCCACAGTGTACATTTTCGGAAGTCATTCTAAAATGGATGACAAAAGATTCTTTTTGTAAAGAAAAACATTCTTATTTTTAATTACACCATTAATTCGTGAACTTGTGTCAAGGCGGGTAACGGAGACCAGGAATAAACATTTCATTTTCAGGACGACAAGATGTTACTGATAAAATGTAAGGAATAACATTTATGGTCCAGGTATTTGCAGTCAAAGTCGTTGACATAGGTAAGGATGTGTGATGTAATGAGTCACAGTTCACACTGTGAATACTTAAAATAGATTGGACTGTGTTGCAACCATGACGACGGTATATTACCCTGCTTTGGTCCCTGAACTAAGGGAAAATAGGTATGTCCAAGATAGTGTGCAATGGATGTTCTCTCGTTTGAACCAAGGAGTAGGAGCATTATCTAAAAGAATGGCTTTATATTCATCGTAGTTTGGAAAACAACCTGTCTTATCCACTGGTAAAAATGTCCAATTGTTGGAGGATTGTACCTATTGAATTCTTACTGGCTATTTCGAATGTCAATGTCTTCTACATGGGGAAGCTTTGGACTATTTCGTCGAAAACAGAAATAAAAAAAAAATTAGAAACATAGAAACGTATTAAACCTACAGCACAACACAGGCCATTCGGCCCACAAAGTTGTGCCGAACATGCCCTACTTTAGAAATTACTGGGCTTACGTAAAGCCCTCTGTTTTTCTAAGATCCATGTACCTATCCAGAAGTCTCTTAGAAGACCCTATCGTATCCGCCTCCACCACCGTTGCCCATTCCACCCTCTAACCACTCAGAGTAAAAAACACTTACCCCGACATCTCCTCTGTAACTACTCCACAGCACCTTAAATCTGTGTCCTCTTGTGGCAACCATTTCATCCCAAGGTAAAAGCCTCTGACTATTGATCCACACGATCAATGCCTCTTATCATCTTATGCACCTCTAGCAGGTCACCGCTCATCCTCCGTCGCTCCAAGGAGAAAAGGCCGAGTTCACTCAACCAGTGTTCATAAGGAATGTTCCCCAATCCAGGCAACATCCTTGTACATGTCTTCTGCACCCCTGCTATGGATTACACATCCTTCCTGCAGTGAGGTGACCAAAAACTGAGAACAGTACTCCAAGTGGGGTCTGACCAGTGTCCTATATAGCGGCAACATTACCTCTCGGCTCCTAAATTCAATTCCACGATTGATGCAGGACATTACACCATATGCCTTCTTCACCACAGATTCAACCTGCTTTGAGCGCCCTATGAACTCGGACCCCAGGATCCCTCTGATCCTCCACACTGCCAAGAGTCTTACAATTAATACTATATTCTGCCATCATATTTGATCTACCAAAATGAACCACTTCACACTGATCTGGGTTGAACTGCATCTGCTACTTCTCAGCCCATTTTTGCATCCTATCTGTGTCCCGCTGTAAACTATGACAGCCCTGCACACTATCCACAACACCCCCAACCTTTGTGTCATCTTCAAACTTACTAACCCATCCGTCCACTTCCTCATCCATTTCGTTTATAAAAATCAAGAAGTGTAAGGGTCCCAGAACAGATCCCTGAGGCACACCACTCTTCACCGACTTCCATTCAGAATAGGACCCGCCAACAACCACTCTTTGCCTTTTGTGGGCAAGGCAATTGTGGATCCACAAAGCAATGTCCCCTTGGATCCCATTCTTCTTTACTTTCTCAATAAGCCTTGCATAGGGTACCTTATCAAATGCCGTGCTGAAATCCAGATACACCAGATCTACTGCTCTTCCTTCAACAATATGTTTAGTCACATCCTCATAAAATTCAGCCAGACTCGTAAGGCAGGAGCTGCCCTTGACAAAGTCATGCTGACTATTCCTAATCATATTATACCTCTCCCAATGTTCGTAAATCCTGCCTCTCAGGATCTTCTCCATCAACTTACCAACCACTGAAGTAAGACTCACTGGTCTAAAATTTCCTGGGCTATCTCTACCCCCTTTCTTGAATAAACGAACAACATCCGCAACCTTCCAATACTCCGGACCCCCTCTTCCGTCCCCAATGATGATGCAAAGATCATCGCCAGAGTCTCAGGAATCTCCTCGCTCGCCTCCCACAGAAGCCTGGGGTACAGCTCATCCGTTCCCGTCGACTTATCCAACTTGATGCTTTCCAAAGTCTCCAGCACATCCTCTTTCTTAATATCGAGTAATATTGAGTCAGATTATTTTCAGTCATTGGCATCTATTACAATAGAAGGCGAAGGTTCCTCGGTCGATGGATGTATTTAACATTACTGTGGTGTTATTATAAAAAAGCTATTCTCTACAGACAAGAACCTCATTCCGCATTCAGATGAATTTAATTGGACAACTTGTGCATGACTGGTGAAAATCAGGGCCTACGTACGAAAGGAATCTCGTATCTCAATGCAGGAAAATCAAGGAGTGCTCCTAAAATCAATGTTGAATCCCAAAAACTGTCAAAGAGTTATATGTATCTGACCTCCATCTCAGTTTACACCTCCTACCATCAACATAAAAGGATAGAAGTCATACATATGTGTATTGTGGAGGGTCGTGGCTGTCACATGACAGCACTGCCCCTAACTGGTCGGATGACAGCACTACCCCTACCTGGTCGAAAGACACATCACTGCCAATCACGTTTTGGCCCCACCACACCCAACAGCGCACACCTGACTATTGGCCTTTTTAAATTACCTGAGCTGTACCCCCCAGCTCTCCAGCACTATTGAGAGTGCTACATTTACTTGGCTCCCTCTCTCTTTGTCTACTCCGAGGGAGAACCCTGCTTCGCTCCAGGCCGAGCACTGTGAAACGGCGCTGGAGAAATCGTTGTTGAGGTGTGCACTGATAACAGGGCTGGGAGCATTTTAGTTAGTGTCCCAAGTAACAGAGAGCTGTGCCTACACTGAGTCAAGGGGTGGCGGGTTAAGTCACTGAAGACTGATATGCATGAAACGTTCAGTATAATTTAATTGCTTTATTGGAGTAATAGAGTTAAACAGCACAAAAACAGACTCTTCGACCCAACTCGTCTATCCCGACCAAGGTGTCATCCTAAGCTGGTGCCAAATGCCTGCATTTGTCCCATATCCGACAAAACCGTTCCTCTCCATGGGCTTGCCCAAGTGTCTTATAAACGTTGTAATTGTACACACCTCTACGACTTATACTGGCGGTTTTGTCCGGATAACCATCACCCTCTGTGTGGGTAACGTGTCCCTCAGATCCCCTTTAAATCTTTGTCCTCTCACCTGAAGACTGTGCCCTCGATTTTGAGACTTCTCTTTCATGGGAAACTGACTGCTACCATCCAGTTTATCTTATGTCCGTCAAAGTTGTATAAACCTCTGTAAGGCCACCCCTCAAACTCCTTCGCTCCAGGAAAAGCAGACCCAGCTTATCCAGTCTTTTCATATGTCGAGCCGTCCTGTCCCGTTGCGTCTCGTTTATGTTCGACACCATTCGATTCTATGGGAACATACATCTGATGAATGCAATTAAGTAAGCCAATACAGATTCAGCAGTCATTGAAAACCAATGAAGCTCTCTGGGTTGGATCATTCTTTGCCCTGACTGCATCTCATTTTCGCTTTAACATAATCCAGAGGGACGCGCTGACCTTTTGCGGCAATTGAATCTCAGCATGTCACCACTATCACAGATTTCATCAGCAAGTGTCTTGAGGATTGTGTACCAAAGAGGACAATGCGGGTGTCCCCAACCTGAAACCAGGGATGAACCTGGAGATCCACTCCCTACTGAAGTTGAGGACTTCTGCACACAAATCTGGTGATCCTGACCTGTATAAGAAATCGAGATATGACCTTTGGGAAGCTATCAGGAATGCCAAGTGAAAATGCGGATTTAAAATAGAGTCCCAGACCAGGTGTCAGTTCTGCAGGGCTTGCATGCTATAATGGGATACACAACGAAGACGGGCTGCATGGTTATGAGCAGCTCATCCCTTCCTGATGAGTTGAACGCATTCTGTGACCGTTTTTAACAGAAGGGAAATGGATTGTCACCACCGACCTTGACAGCCTCCAATGCAACTGAACCCTTGGTCACCGTCGAGGATGTAAGATCAGTCTTCCGGAGAGTGAACACGAAGAAATCATCTGGCCCAGATGGTATCCCCGGGCGAGTGCTCGGATCTTGTGCTGATCAGCTGGCGGGAGAATTTGAAGACATACTTAACATCTTCCTGCTTCAATCTCAGGTTCCCATCGGCTTTAAGAAGACCACTATCATCCCGGTAACGAAGAAAAGCAAGGTAGCATTGCTTAATGACTATCGACCAGTGGCTCTGATATCCACCATCATGAAGCGCTTTGAGAGGTTGGTCATGGCACGCATCAACTCCAGCCTCCCAGACATCGTCGACCCACTGCAATTCGCCTATCGCCGAAACAGGTCCACAGCAGGCGCCATCTCCCTGGCCCTACACTCTCCTCTGGAGCATCTGGACAGTGAAGACACCTGCGTTAGACTATTGTTTATTGACTACAGCTCCGCCTTCAATACTATAATTCTAAGCAAACTCGTCACCAATCTCCGAGACCTGGGACTCAACACCTCTCTCTGTAACTGGATTCTTGACTTTCCAACCAACAGACCGCAGTGTGAGGATAGGCAGCAATACCTCCAGCACGATTATTCTCAACACCGGTGCACCTAAAGGCTGCGTCCTCAGCCCTCTACTCTACTCCCTATACAGTCATGACTGCGTGGCCATATTCTGCTCTAACTCCATCTACAAGTTAGCAGATGAAACCACCGTCGTGGTCCGTATTTCAAATAACGATGAATCAGAGTACAGGATGGAGACAGAGAACTTAGTGGCATGGTGCCATGACAACAACCTTTCCCGCAATGTCAACATAACAAAAGAGCTGGTCATTGAGTTCAGGAAAGGGGGCGGTTTACATGCACCTGTCTACATCAACGGTTCTGAGGTCGAGAGGGTTGAGAGCTTCAAGTTCCGAGGAATGAACATAACCCATAACCTGCCCTGGTCCAATCACGTAGATGCCACGGCCAGGAAAACTCACCAGCGCCTCTACTTCCTCAGGATGCTCAAGAAACCTGGTATGTCCCCTGTGACACTCACCAACTTTTATCGATTAATCATATCTGGATGCCTCACAGCTTGGTATGGCACGTGCTCTGCCCAGGACCGCAAGAAACTGCAGAAGTTGTGGATACAGCCCAGCGCGTCACGGAAACCATCCTCCCCTCCTTGGACTCTGTCTATACCTTTCGCTGCTTTGGTGAAGCAGCCACATAATCAAAGACCCCACCCACCTGGGTCATTCCCTCTTCTCTCCTCTCCCATGAGGCAGAAAATACAGAAGCCTGAGGGCACGTACGACCAGGATCAATGACAGCTTCTATCCCACTGTGATTAGACTATTGAACTGTTCCCTTATACGATGAGATGGACTCTTGATCTCACAATCTACCTTGCTGTGACCTTGCACCTTATTGTCTAACTGCACTGCACTTCCTCTGTAGCTCTGCCACTTTACTCTTTATTGTTATTATTTTTACATTTGCTATCTCAATGCACTCTTTACTACCTCAATGCACTCTGTACTAACTCAATGTAACTGAATTGTGGGATGAATTGATCTGTACAATCGGTATGCAAGGCAAGTTTTTCACTATAGGTCGGAACAAGTCACATTAATAAACCAATACCAATACCAATACCAAGACTCTGCTTCTGTAGGACCCACTCTAACTCAGCTCTGAAGGCCAGTTATATGTTCTCGTTGTCACACCCCGTGAGCCATTTCCAAATGCCCGTGATAATCAACTACACTCACAATGGTTGAAACAAAGTGACATAATAAAAATACATTTAAACGTGATTAATCTGACAGAAGTTTTTCGAAGCGAAATATTAAAATTGCTGCTGATTCTATGAGTGTTCTCTAATATTGCCAGTATTTTCTGTTTTTATTTCAGATATCCGGCATTTTGTTTTCATCCATATGGCAGGTGTCGTTGGCATAGCATGAGAGAGGTATTTTCCAAAGCGAAGCAGTTCCCACATGTCCCAATTTCTTCATCGGGCTTCAGGTGGATTCCAGTAAATGAGCGAACTGATGGATATGCCTCCATCTTCCACTCTGATGCCCCTCCCTTAACAGTTGTGCTCCTTCAGGCCTGCGCACTTCCAGTACCATCTTGGTAACAAACAACTGGCTCCATTCTGCCCAATTACATATATATGTTGGGCATATCCATAGAGTTGTTCGACAATTTGTTATAAGTAATCAAGTGTTTTTTTTCCTGTGAATTATAATTATCAGCCTTTCAGCACCAAAGTATAACGGAAAAAAATCACTTACCCTGCGCACCTTGGTCTGAGAGAGAAAACATTTGAACAGAGAAATATTGATGAGACAATTATATCCTTCCATAATATACAGACAAGTTAAAGTAGGAAAGCGATTGAGAAAGAATTTCAATGTAAATACATTGTTATTTTGGAAGTCAGAAAGCATGTGGGAGACACAAGTGCGCGCGCATACACGAACGCACGAACACACACACACACACACACCTTGTTTCTTGATTCTTTATACTGTGTGTGTGTGTGTGTGTGTGTGTGTGTGTGAGAGAGAGAGAGAGAGAGAGAGAGAGAGAGAGAGAGAGAGAGAGAGAGAGAGAGAGAGAGACATACAATAACGTGAAGGGAAAAACCGGGATTTGAAACGTGCAATAGATGGAAAAGAATTTGTTAGAACCAAGATGCGAGGTCACAGAAGAAAAAACAAGGTTCATCCAGGTTAGCACAATGTAAGTAGCTGGACGGTGATTCATTATCAATCATTTTGGTTGAATGTTGTTTTGTTACATCAGCAATATAAAGGACCAAATTTACAGGCAATCCTTATGAGGAAAACAGAGAGCTGGTTCTGAGATGACAGGCGTGGATCATGGACGATATTTTGCCGCTTGCTAACTAAACCATTGTGTTCTTGAGCAAGGGTTATTTGTCTGGCGGATCACCAAACAAGGCTTTACTGGTTGAAATTAAAAATGAAAATGGTATATCGTTTTCGGTAATGCGCTGAAGGTCTTCAGGTGGGCAAATGCAGATGTAAGAGATAATCGTTGAGGGACATTTTCAGCAAGCACAGAGTAATAGAGGGATATTAAGTTACAAAATCATTCGCTGCTATGTACGCAATTTAAACCGTACAGAAAGCAGAAGAAACATAAATTGCGCACTGAATTTTTTTTCAGCCAATATGTAGCAACGGCTAGGTGGGGCTATGTGATGAATTTAGTTTTATTGATTTAAGCTGGTTGTTGACATGAGTATCAATTTTTGTACAAGTGAATTTAACCTTTAAATCTAAATACATTCCACGCAGAAAAAAAAAGTCACCTCTGCTAATTCTAAAGCCCGTCGAATAGAAAGCTAAACAAAGGTAATATAAGACACAGCCATGAAGATTCAGTCAGATATGGAGAGCACAGTACTAAAGAAACCCTTAATGAGAATATGGTGCATCTAGAAATTTAGTGAGGGTCAACGGGGACATTCTGAGTTTCTTTAGCCTTCTGAGAAAGTGGAGGTGTTGGTGCTCACTCTTGGCCATGACGACTACGTGGTTGGACTAGGACAGGATACTAATGATGTTTACCCCAAAGAACTTGAAACTCTAAACCACCCAGACCTCAGTACCATTAATATAAGCAGGAACATGTGCACCGCCCCACTTCCTGAAGTCAATGACCAGGAGGTATTCTGTTTGTCCCGAGGCAACTTTTCAAAATAAATGTAAATGTTAATTCGACCAAAGTGGAGTGATGTATTTAATCTAATCTAATCTAAGGTTGTCTAATTCGAGGTAATTAAGATCATGTGACAGTGCTTTTATGACTGAAATGTTGTTACGGGTGTGATCCCATGTGGCTCAGAACTCGATGCCTCACTTTTTGAAGTATATGTAAACGATTACTGCCTATTTCGTAGCGGGGTTTGCCGTGAACTTGTTTGGAAGTGCGGAGGGAGGATTTGGACTGCATATATCCGAATCGTACTGAATGGAATTAAATACAGGGAAGTACGAGATAATGCATGTGTGGCGGCTCAGCAAGGCAAATAACAATGTGTGAGCATACCGAGATGCCGAGAAGAACTGCGGGAGTGTGTGAATAAAGACCTTTGAGGGATGCAACTCGGGTTGATAATGTGGTAAATAAGGCAGTGGGATGCTTCCCTTGAGATAAATTAGTCTGTACTGAACTTTGAAAAGCAAAATCAGGCCTGTATTGAGATGGTCATATCGGCATGTTCTCCTCAGAAGATGGGTGAAACACCACGCATAGATCTGAACATATAGTTCATGTTTTCGGGGGGTAGCTGAAGGAAATAGTCTTAGTTAGAGGGGCGGTCTGCAACTCGGTGGCTGAAAAAGAAGCAGGTTAATGCCAATACGTACGGGAAGAACCCTGCCCTGCAAAATCCACCAACTGCTGGATGATGGCATGAAGATGGTTTGCCCTTTTCCAACTGGCCTGGATGATAGAATATCCTCTTTCTGTGTGAAAATAAATCCATGATTTCTATCATTCTACGAATCTCAAAGCTGATACTGGAGCACTTGAGCGAAATATACTTCCTAAACGATGAAGTGATGGAGAGGAGTCGTGAAAACCTGGATTCGTAATTATGCCATTGAAGTGAACAACCCTGCCCAGTTAGTATCTTCTAGTATCCTGCAATTGATCGGAACAACCGTACGTTCCTCCGCTTCATATCCGCAAATTATTTTCCCCCTACATTCTTTCTGGTGTCGTAATATCACTTCATACTCATCGTTATTAAGTTTCATCTGCCATTATTTGCACCTGCTGCCAGCTTCAGTATTATGGCACAACATTGCTGCTCTCCTCATTTCTCCATTCACAAGTTGTGTGTCATCAGTAAAAATGATACGTTTTCCCTGCACACTTAAGTAGACGCCGCTAATATATCTCGAAGCTAAGTACATGTTCCCGAGCAGTCCATTGGGAAATACTGCTTTCCACTATATAATCTAAACTATAATTACTGATGTTGACGAATCAAAACTTCCTATCTTTCAGGCGCTTATGATGCCATACTCAGGATGTCCTGTTTATGACATTGGCACCTGATCACTTCTTCAGTACTTTAGGTGAGAGCCAAGGCTAGAGCCAGTGATCCAATGTAACCCTCCATGATTTGAGGGAACGTGGCGAACGAGAGCAGTGAATAAGATATCGGCATGCTACTTTTCACAGAATGTTGTCATAAGATATTCCACAGATTGATAGCAGCGTTGGTCTCTCCTCGTGGTCCTATGTGCTGTTTAAGAGATGAAGAACTTTTCAGCGAATTGTTGTACACAGTGTCTGTGGCTTTGGAACAAAATAAACACAATATCGCAGTGTCTCTATTGACGACATTTATTGGATATGTACTTGCCAAGTTTGTTGCAAAGTAGAATATGTTTCCTACGTATTCTCCAAATACCGCCTAGACCACAATTAAAGTACTATGTACATTTTTGGACGCTACACTACAGGCAGGATGTGGTAGAGATAAAGAGTGTGCAGAAGAGAGTCATCAGGATATTGCACAGAATTATGGGCAGTACTTTTAAGGAGAGATTGCATTGGCTGGGTTTATTCTCACAGGAACCAAGGAAACTGAAGGATAATCGTATAGATGTCTTCAATATAATTAGGGGGTCTGGACCTGATAGATAGTAAGAATCGTTTTCCAAGGACAAGGAAGTCTTGATTTGGAAGGCAGAGGTTTAAGGTAGGGAGGATTTAATGGAGATCGGGGGGGATGGTAGATTTTTTTTCATAAAGAGGGTTGTGAATATCTGGAATGAGCTTCCAGAGGAAGTGTGATCGAGGCAGACACTACGATATCGTTTGCAAGGCATTTGAAAAGACATTTAAATAATAAAGGAGTGGGTTACAGGCCTTACACTGACAAATTGTATTCTCGTGGATAAGTATCATGGTCGGAACTGAGGAGGTGGACTGTAAAGTCCTCCTCCTGTGCTGTATAGTTTTGAGATTCCATGAAGTAAATGGCCATTCCATGTGAATTTTGATGAGGAGTCCGAAGGACACAAAATAAACACTCAAAAGCCAGTATGATGTTTTTCCATGTATTCAGCGGTGAATCGAAAAAAGAGCCGTTACAGACGAAAGGAATTTCTATCTTAATGTACGATCAGGAGGTCAGCTGCACTGATTATTTGCATAAATACCCCTCTGCGAACTGATCAAATGATGTATTGAGGCAATGGAAATAACAGCGACACAAATAGAACGACATCTGCACAGCACTAGCGTGTCGGCTGAAGTGAAGGAACTGCACATCTGTGCTGGTCATTATAAAGATGAAGACGCCGGTTGCTTTTTGTTTTGATGCAGCTGGCCCTTGCAATTGCTATCTTGTGTAACAGACGTAGCTGAGTATGCTCTGCATTCATTCTTCTCCTTACGTTCAGCTCATTTGTGCTGGTGGGGTCACCCAATTGCAACGCAGTGTCAGATTAGTATCCATTAAAGCTTGCTTTGTCTGAAGGATAAGAGGATGTATCATTAGTTGGTGGAGGTGCAGAATTTATAAAACGCCGAAGGACAGCTTAAGGTAGTATGATAAAATACTGCAATTTCAAAGAGCTAATAAAACATATGTTAAGACAGTTACTGAGTCATTAACATTTAATGTTTTGTTTTATTTTGTTTCAGCCCTGCTGGGTGTAGAAAGTCCAATATTGAAAGGTTTTGGGATATTTGAGTATTTTAATTTTAATTTGCAACATCTAACATTATACCTTTTTTTTGGTAACTGAGAAGATCGCAAATCAATGAACAGAACATAATATGCCTGTTATTATTGGTACTGTAGTTTCATTTTACAGGTTCTGCTGAACAAGAATAAACGCACGGCCGAACATTGAATCAGCGTTGAATGCTGTCCCATGCATATCTCGGGACGTAAAATCTCAGTGGATTATAATTTTCTTTGTGCCATAATTATCACTATCGTGTTTTACCCTGTCAATCTGGAACAAGATTATATTGTTAATAAAGTTCATTAAGCAAATTACTGGCCAACGATTAACGCATACAGCAATGGATACCACACAATATCTTACTTATATTTTCGCTAAAATGGTCCAAAAGGAAATAATTATACTGACCACTGTCTGCCATGCTTACCTCAGCAGCCATTATTTGCTTAAACACAGACACGCAAGGTCAACAACAAGAACCAACAGAATATTCAGGTGGTTGGGATCGCTGCATGGAATTTCTCTCCCCTGGAAATGCACAGAATTGGATAGTTTTCAATCAATTAATTGCTGACGTTAGTCATCGTGGAACAAAACTATTCAGCTGGATATCAGCTCAAAGGCGTTTTAAATGGTTAAACCACTGGTTTCCTTTTTCAATCGCATAAGCTGGAGAAAGTCAACGGAAAACGTGTTAGGTATCACATATTTTTCCAATAAAGTCCCAAACCCCATTGCGGTTTTTTATATTTCAGAAAGTTTCGTCAATACGGGTCACTGCGACAGCCAACTGACGGCTTGGATCTCACGGACTGCATGGAGGGGAAAGGCTACAAGGGATTTCCGGCACTCGACTTTTTACCGCACAGATGTCTTTTTGGTTCGAAATTAGAAATATCCTCTTCGGTACTCCGGAACAAAGAAACGCCAATACAACTGCTTCATTGCTTTGGCGCATGTGTAATTAACATCAAACCGTCAATTGAAATGCATCATAAATGTCCACAGAACTTTCCAGCCCATTGCTTTAACAAAATGGCTTTCTCAGCCAATTATCCTCTGTGAAACACACTAACAGCTATAATATGCAGGAAGTCAGAAGTTAAAAAAAAACTGCCTTGGCAATGTGACCAATAAGCAGATCGCTTACGATAACCGCGTAGACTGTGGTATAACGTCTGGCGGGGCATTAAAAAATAAGGTCTACTTTATTCTACAGCAATGTTACTTTCTCGTATTCTCAGCCAACCTTTGTTTTAATCGTCACCTAGAAACTCATTTTCTCACTGCTACTCTGAAACAATGGTCGATATTATGTGCTTAACTTTCTAACATGACAGTGTTCCGTCGGAGAATAGCATAATCATCTTTTCGAGAGGAGCCTTCCCTTTAAGAAGTATTAAGAGCAATAGGAAAACTGAAGCAAACAGTTGGTTTCTTACCAAGCTTTATTGCAGGATATTTCTTAGTAACGACTACTACAAGAAATACGATTAACAATCCGACTCCCACAAAGCCAAATATCTGTCTGTACCACAGAACAATAGAAATTCCTGCAAAGAAAACGATGTTTTTTTAAAAAAATATTCTAAAACGGTTATATTTCCCTTTCAATGCCACCATACATCGTTTAGGATTATATGTATTCTCCGAAGTAAAACGTTATAATGGATCAGCTAAAAAATTTATTGTGCCTCTTTATTTGTGTGTACATTTCAAGTAAAACACAACGAGGGTTACGAAAAATAATTAGAAAAAAAACTAATATAAAGCAATCATCGTCCCCGCCACTCCTCAAACTAATTACATTCACCCCTGGTTCCCCAAACTCTGAGTAGCATTCAAAGTATGTCAGCTGTACTTTAATCCATGAAATCTGCAGTACTACACAAAATGTCGCAATGACGATATATACTGTACTTCGGTCCAAGTATAGATTGCTAATGGCCTTTTGATGTCTATTCAGAGGATGCACTTTGCAAAAGATAAAAATAAGTTTTAACTTATTTGTTAGAGAATCGGAATGAAGTGAATCGGAAGTCAGTTGACGTTTGGAGTGTAAGATAATTTGCCTGGCATGTGTAAGTAGTCTCGCTCAAAACAGGCAACGTCTCCTCCAGAGAACTGGAAACTTCGTACAGACCATTTGCATTTAGCTCTTTTTTTGTATGTGCCTCAGTCTCGACGTTCAATCCATTTTTGTACCATGAAATATTAACATCATCTGAGTAAAATTCAGCAGTTCTACATACACAAGTGAGAATAGCAGATCCATTGTGTTCAGTATCATAGCACTTAATATGTAATGGCGTTGGTGGAACTGCAAAATAAATTGAACAAGTGTTCAGACATGACTGATGTAATCCATAATGTAAATAAAAGTATTTAATTTTCTGCTACACGAAGCCAAAACGATATTAAACTATACTTCTCAAGTAATGGCATGTTTAATCGACCATCCAACATTAATTTGAATTTAATCAATTCCAGAAAGTTTCCTGTCAGGCTCATGAGGTAAGGCATCGTATCGCCTAGCTTAATGCTGGAAATATATGCTGGAAGGCTTGGGAGGGATTTGAGAAATTTTCAGAAATGACTATACTAATTGAATTTCCAATTAAAAGTGGGTGGGTTTTAATTCCAAAAATGTAATTGATATTTCTTAAGATGAAGTACTGATAAATGATAAATAGTGTAAATATTGATTGCACAAACATGTTTGTCACGACGCATCTACAGTACACATTTAAAAGTTGAAAAGAATTTCATAAATTGCGAGTCCATTGAAGGAGTAACTATTTTGATGGAAAAATCGGGAAGAGTTTGAGAAAGAAGGAAATGCAAACATTTCTGAAAGTAGCAATTGTCAGAATATTGCAGATAAATTGGTTATTCGAAGGGCACTGAATTTAAAACAGAAGCTGAAAAGAGACAAACAATGATAAATCATGAATTGACATTGAATCTGAATATAAATATTCAACATGTTTGAATTCAAATAGCCATAGAACGATAGAAAACTACAGCACAGAAAGACAGGCCATTCGGCCCTTCTGGTCTGTGCCGAAACATTATTCTGCTATTCCCATTAACTGTCCCCAACATATATCCATCCAGACCTCTGTCGTCCATGTATCCATCCGATTTACTCTTAAAAGTTAAGAGCGATCCCGCATTTACCACATCAGATGGCAGCTCGTTCCACACTCCCACCACTCTTTGAGTGAAGAAGTTCCCTCTAATGTTCCCCCTAAACCTTTCCCCTTTCACCCTAAAGCCATGTCCACTCGTACGTGTCTCTCCTAATATAGGTGGTAAGAGCCTACTTGCATTAACTTTGTCTATGCCCCTCATCATTTTGTAAACCTCTATCATATCTCCACTCATTCTTCTCCGCTCCAAGGAATAAAGTCCTAACATGCTCAATCTTTCCCTGTAACTCAACTCCCGAAGACCCGCAAACATTCTAGTAAATCTCCTCTGCACCCTTTCAATCTTACTGACATACTTCCTGTAGTTCGGAGACCAGAACTGCACACAATATTCCAAATTTGGTCTCACCAATGACTTCTACAACCTCACCAAAACATTCCAACTCCTATACTCAATACTTTGATTTATAAATTCCAGGATGCCAAAAGCCTTTTTATACAACCCTGTCTATCTGTGACTATAGTTTCAGGGAATTATGTATCTTAACTCCCAGATCCCTTTGTTCCTCCGCACTCCTCAGTGCCCTGCCATTTTCCGTGTATGTTCTCCCTTGATTTGTCCTTCCAAAATGCAACACCTCACACTTTTCTGCATTAATTTACATCTGCCATTTTCTGGACCATTTTTCCATTTGGTCCAGATCCCTCTGCAAGCTTTGAAAGCCTTCCTCGCTGTCCACTGCACCTCCAATCTTAGTGTCATCCGCAAATTTACTAATCTAAATTAGCATATTATTGTCTAGATCATTGATATATACAACAAATAACAACGGCCCCAACACAGATCCCTGAGGCATACCACGAGTCACAGGCCTCCAGTCTGAGAAACATCCATCCACAACCACTCTCTGTCTTCTCCCACTCAGCCAATTTCGAATCCAGTTTACAACCTTTCCATGGATACCCATTGACTGAACCTCCTGAACTAATATCCCATGTCAAAGGCTAAACTAAAGACCATGTAGACAACATCCACAGCGTTACCTTCATCTACTTTTTTAGTGAGCTCTTCAAAAAACTCCACAAGATTCGTTAAACACCATCTACCACGCACAAAGCCATGCTCTCTATCCTTAATCAACACTTGGCAGGTTTCCCTCCAACCCATATCCCTCCAGACCTCTCTCGTCCATGTATCTATCCAATTTACACTTAAAAGTTAAGAGAGATCCCGCATTTACCACATCAGATGGCAGCCCATTCAGCACTCCCACCACTCGTTGAGTGAAGAAGTTCCTTCTAATGTCCCCCTAAGACTGGAGGTGAACGTTCCGCCCTTTGACGGAATCAATAATTATGTGTTTAATATGTTGGTAACATATTACTCTGAAACCTCGGATTCTAAACCAGCTGTAAATTAGTTCTGGAAAAGTATGTGTTAATCTCATTGGAGACAATTGTTGATCTCGTTTTTGTTCGTAATCCAGCATGTAAAGGTAGCTCCAGCTAACTCAATATTTCATTGCTGGTCATTCCAGAATGTTGTGTGAATCAGAATGCACAAATGTATTGCGTGGTTTCGAATTGGCATCTCATTCCGAAAAGGCAATAATCAACGGGTTGGTTGGCTCAGTCGGTAATCATGATTAAGCATAAATATTCGAAAGCATTTAGAATCTTTTTTGTTAGAATAAGTTCAAATTTTAAAGATAAATTTCTTGTACAAATTCCACTCACCATTGACAATGAGCATCGACTCAGTTCCATTTGCAATGCGGCGAAAGCGACGTTGCACTCCACAGTAATACATTCCAGTGTCAGCGTCACTGACGTTCATAAGATGGAATGCGGCCTCCCCTTTTTTTAAAGGAGAAAATAGGATTCTTTTGTCGAAGAACGATTTCAGAAACTCGTTTGCTCCCAGTTTCCACCAGTAAATATTTACCTCAGAATTATCTGGCAGGAGGTCCAAAGCACAATAAAAAGTAATGCTTCCAGCTGCAATCACCTTCGCGCTCTCCGGGAGTTGCAACACTCTGGTCTGAGCGACTGCAAAGGCTGTGTGAAAAAAACGAAATTACAAGCAATGCATGTTGCATAGACATGTTCAGCTGACAATATTCCCGACAGCCGGAATTATTTGTTGAGCAACAAATGCAATATTTCAATCAAGATATGTAACACCAGAAACAGGAATGGTCGGTTTGTTTTAATGCCCTCGTGTTCCCACAGTTCAACCTAATCTTCCATTCACCTCTGTCCACCGCTTTGCGTTGAAAATCAGTTACCATTAGCGGCATTGTTCGATATCTCTCTGTTCTTCTTTCAGATAAATTGTATCCACGAACATTATGCCTCATCTGTCTATTCGTGTTTTTTTTTTCCATTTATCGTTGTCGTCTCCGAAGATACAAATATGTTATCTATGACTGCTGTACTCTCTGTCAAAACTCTTTAGTTTTCTTTCCAATTGATTTGCCCAGATAGTTGTCAAACATGGTTCATACGATTGATGTAGGTTTCCTGTGTAAAACTCTCTATGTTTATTCGAACTTGAGAGGCTTTTGTGCGGATGTACATTGACCTCGTACTTTAAAAAATATGCAACATTAGACACACTTCGAAGTTCTTCTAATTGTGCAGTGTGGAGCAATATATGCAAACCAAAAAAAACTTTTCTCCTCTCAATTTTATTTGCAGCTGTGTAAGTTGGTGGCGCACCGGGAACTTTTCAGGACAATTCATAATAGGCGCCATCACACAAAAAAAATGAATTCATTACATACATGTTTAAAAAGTTACAATGTACTATTATCGAATCCATTCAATTTTTCTCGCAGCTTCATTGCTAAAAATGAGTTGTGTTCCTGAAATGTTTCTGCGAAATGGTAAGAGGCAGCCATTAGATATCAATGAATATAACAAGATACAGGTGAAGCCAAATATAATGGGACGGAAAGAAGTGAATGGCTTCTGAGTTTGGTCGTCTTTACATTTACTACTGCATATTGGTTGTATCCGCATCCAGTTTAAAATGAGCAGCTGAGAATTTATTATATTGGTACGCAATGAATCTGAACATAGTATATTTCTGGAACTCCGACCTATCCTGGATTCAATTGATTTTGCCAAGATAATCCTTCAGTTGTCCAATGTATTTGACTAGCATCTGTCTACAGCAGTGTATTTCTGTAAATCTGTGGTTATCTGCCTCTTATCTCAATTCTTGATTTTGGTGTCAGCATAATTACCGACATCGAACAAACGGGTACCATGCGATGAAAATATCAAACACAAATGAATAGGCTTAAGGTTAAAACTTGACACTAATTGAAAAAAGGAAACGTTGAATTTTACCTGTGTAGATAATCTTCAATACCAATAACCATAAAGGCACACCCATTTTTTTGAAAGATGGAGCTGTCTGACAGAATGCTGCATCTCGTTGCATTTTTTGATGGCCCCGAAATTGATGACGGGCATCTATATTATTTACGCCGTCTTTGCTGTCTTTGCGGTCGAAAATATGTTGAACACAGACGTAGTTACTGCCAATGGCAGCAGACTTTATCGAATGAGCCAATGCATTTCATGAACCGCTGTTTTGTAGCTATCTACAGTTCATGAGGTTTTGCTTAGTTCTAGGTAAAGCCAGAACAATAAGCTGATCCTATTCAAAGCTATATGGATTATTGAAGCATATTTACGATAAAATGATAGATTACAGATCTCATGACACGTGACCGAGGGTTGTCAACTCTATTGTGAAACAGGAAAAAAATACACTCATCACAAACCTGGAACTTCGATGACTGAAACTTAACATATTCTAAAATCCACGTTAACAACTGAAAAAAAAAGCATCTTTATCGTGATCGATCGCAAATATACCAAGACCATTTTGACTGACATCGACCTTCCACACTGACAGGTTGAGGATCAACACAAACTAGATCAACAACGCCACAAAATCTGTCTGGTAAGTCTAATAGCCCAATGGTAGGCAATTCAAGTTTAAGTTTTAGGCAAGTCTCCCTTACTATGCTCCATACTCTCTCATTTTTAATCATTCAGGCTCGACACTGATCCATGGTGGTTCCAAATGCCTATCACTAACACACAATACCGTCTCTATCCGCTTTTCAATTTTCGAAAGCGTTCCATCTGTCCATCATCACCTCCTCATATGGTTCCACTTATCAGCTTCCTTACGTATCAGATTTCACCATCGGTAGCCATTTTTTTCTGATTTTCACTTTCCAGCCTTTGCTTCCACCAGGATAACTCCTCTCCCCCCACCTGGTTCAATCGAATCATTTTTTCTTTACCTTTTCCTCATTATCTAGCTGTTCATAACATCCACCAGCCGCTGTATCCCAATCCTAATTCTCCCTCACACCCAACTGGATCCATTTGCTGATTGACCCCTCTTCATCTGGTTCCATTTATCTCATTTGAACTCCTGCCTCATTCATCCCTGTCACCTCTGTATGTTGGCTCTATCTCTATACACTCTCAGTTCTGATGCAGGATCTCCACCCGGAATGTCGACTGTACATTTGCCTCCACAGATGCTGCTCCATCCGCGGAGTTCCTGCAGACATTTGTTTATTTCTGCGCCAGATTACGGCATCTGAAATATCTTGTGTCTCCTTAGTCAGTAGAGCTCTGTTACGGGAAGAGCCGGTTTTAAAGTAAGACATGATACTTTCTGTTGAAGGAGCTGAAAGGGTGCATTAATGTGGCCACTGTAGTTTACGTAGTCATCATGGACTTCCGGAAGGCACTGAAAATGTAATGTCACATGCGAGACTGATCCTAAAGGAAATAACCCACGGGATCTGGAAAAGATAAGAAATTGGATCTAAATGCAAGTTGATGAAAGGAGGCAGATAGTGACGGCGGAGGGTTGTTTTCTGAATGAAAATCTGTGACGACAGGTATGGCATCGTTATTGTTAATAGAATCCTTAGTCTTTGTTAGATACAAGATCAATTTGCGAGTGAGTGTGGAAGCTGTGATTTGCAATTTCGCAGAGCACACGGAAATACAGAAAAACAGCCCTTAGAAAATACGCTTTAAGGGCTGAGTGACATAATCCTGCTCCTAGTGTGTATCTTCGCATGTCGGTTCAAGTACGACAGATTGGATTCTTCACTAGAGGAGCCAATGCAGAATCCAAGACCAAGTGGATGGAAAAGAGAGTGTGAAAAACAAAGGGAGGTAGGGGATGTGGATTATTGCAGTACGAGCAGTGAAATCATAAACTGCAACCTAATAAACACTTAAATAGAGAAGGCCTTTGAGTCGAAATAACAATTTAGAAACTAACAGTCAGTTTTGAAGTGACGGCATTTGGATTATTGTATCTGCACCATCTGATCGAATGATCATTCGTGAATATTAAGTAGTGTATCCTAATCTTTTTATGTCCATACTGTCAATCGTTTTGACATGTTTAATCTGTTAGTTTTTCTTCAGAACTCTCACTACATGTTATCGAATCTACAGAGGATGCATCACTCTTTTCTCTTTCCGAGAGCCTCTGCAGCAACGCGTTGAGAATCGCCCCTGCTGAAACAAGAAGAAATAGAAAATTCTGCGGATAACGTCAAAACTACGCTTGCGTTTTTCCACCAGCAGTCTCCAGAATTTGTTATTTCCGTAGCTTGTTATAATTAGCAACATAAACGTTGCAGTTATTCAAATGTATCTTATTTGGATGCTTCATCGGCAGAATAACAGTCGTTCCATGCAACCTGTAATAAAATCAACTATGTCCAAAGAATGGATTGGTTAAGTAAGCTGCTAATCGAACCAAGAGGTGCCATAAGCGACCACGCAGGATAAAACATTGTGGACCACACTTTCGTTAGTAGCATTAGCAGAAAGAAGAGAGGAACCATGATGGAAGGAAAGAAAGAAAGAAGGAAAGAAAGAAAGAAACAAACAAAGAAAGAAAGAAAGGAAGGAGGGAAGGAAGGAAAGAAGGGACAACAGACCTCTGAATGACAATCGCTGAGCTTTAGTCTCCATTTCCTCTGCTGCCATGTAAATTGAGGAACATCGCCATCTACTTCATCCTTCCATATGTCTGTTTGTTCAGCATATATCAAAATATCCGAATATATCAAAATAATGTAAAAAATTGAAGGTAAAAATCTTATGCGATTTCTTTGTGCTTCCAAGTTATTGTTTGCGTCTTTTGTCTCGTTAAACTGCATCGCTTAAATTGATCGGATCTAAAATCAACAACGGAAGTTATTTTCCTCTGGTGAACAAAGGACCTGCGAAGGCATTTAAGCAATTAATTCATGCCATAATCGTCCTTTCTGGCCAGTCAAAAATGATCGACATGTGTGTCGATTATTCTCTCTATATTTCTTTCCCTGACGTCAGATTCTATGTTGCAAGATGTTCACTTCTCCATTGGCAGCAGTTCAATGTCATGTGACCTCACACGTGTGCGTGGACGCGTTTGAAGTATCCGTATATTCACTGGATTTTCATCAGTCGCACGGAGGAATCAATCCACTGTCTTCACCACTATGTCAATGCACTGTGTACTGTTATACATGTGTTCCTGGAGTATGTTGTACAGAGGTACAAGTTAGATCTATTTGTTTGTTGTTACCTCTTCATGAGACAAAATCGCAAAATTGTCGTAGAGCAATCTTATTCTTAATTTATTGAGAATATGTGTTTTTTAATGTAACATATACCTTGCTTGCGTTAAGAAACAAAGGAGAATCAGATGGTGGTTTCCGATTCTAATGATGACTGAAGTAAGGCAGATATTGCTCTTTTCCTGATGGTTATTGTTATTAATTTCTCCATCACTGGTCCAAGAGCAACAGAGTTTTTGATAGTGCAGATTGTCTTCGCTAAATTTAAATGATTTAACCCGATTTTTCATTGTTTATTCATAGCTGCTTTGCAGAGTTCTGTCAATGAACCACACAGCATTGTGCAATGGAGGGCTCTCAGCGGGACAAACGTTACTTGGCGCTGTCCTTTCCCCTTTCATCTGGATCCATCGAACTTAAGTGTTTACTGGTGGAAAGGTGCAAATCAGACTTTCCTCAATAAAGACAGCAGAAAAGTTTTCAGTGTAAAGAAGGGTGGTGCCTATCTTCATCTCCTGAATGTGACCGTAACAGACGCTGGACGATATTACTGCGTAATCAAATGTGAAGATCGAATGGTTGGAAGGGGAACTGAAGGGGAACTTATTGTCCATGGTGAGCGTTGCAAACATTAGAAAGTGGCGAGGTATTGGAATTTGCTCCTAACAAGTTCACAAAAATATAACGCAAATTTATTAACAGATGTACATGTTTAATAACAGGCTAGTTTTTCATCTGAATTAATACTGAACCCTCTCAAAAATGGATTGCTCATATAAAATTAAATAGTGTGGGAGAGCATTGCCCAAATATTCTATTTTATCTTCATTTTCTTATTCTACATTTAGCCTCACCTGCTCCTTTGAAGATTGTTTCCTTGCAATCGGAATCTCCATCTGCATTTCCGAATCTCCAGTGTGCAACATCAGCAATTTACCCAAAAGAATTTAACCTTACCTGGCATAAAAATGGGACCGAAATCCGGAGCGGAATTGAATCTGAACTAACGATCAACACAGATGGGTTATCCGAAGTTGTCAGCTACTTTAAAGAAACGGAACCAATCAAGGGCAGCACAGTTTACACCTGTCAAGTACATCATATTTCCCTTTCAATTCCAGCAACTGCCAACTATACCATTCCTTTTACAGGTAACGTGACTCCATGCTCGAAGTTCCATCATAAAAGGATAAATAGATTAATTCATAAAATAGATTTAGATCTGTTATTTAATATTCTGTGATGCGGGCAGACAATACCCACTATTCAATTTTCCTCTAAGTGGCTGCAGACGTCCATTTTTTTTTTTTTTTGGTTTGAACCAAATCTGATATATACTCGGCAGTCGCAAATTATCTTATGTCAAATACGTTAAGCAACATGATCTTGCATTCAGAGCGATAATTCTAATTATTGAAGACTCAACATAGCTGATGCCAAAAACACGGCTCGAGAGGGAGGGAAATAATGGAAGACGCAGTGTGCATACGTCAGGTAACTCAATAGCAGATCCATTGTGTTCAGTATCAGAGCACTCAATATGTAATGGCGTTGGTGGAACTGCAAAATAAATTGAACAACTGTTCAGACATGACTGATGTAATCCATAATGTAAATTAAAGTATTTCATTTTTCGTTACATGAAGTCAAAACAGTATTAAAATATTCTTCTCAAGTAATGGCATGTTTAATCGACCACATAACATTAATTTGAATTTCATCAATTCCAGAAAGTTTACTGTCAGGCTCATGAGTTAAAGCATCGTATCGCCCAGCTGAATTCTGGAAATATATGATGGAAGGTTTGGGAGGGATTTGAGACATTTTCAGCAAGTGACTATACTAATGTAATTTACAATTAAGAGTGGGTGGGTTTTAAGTCCAAAAATGTAATTGATATTTCTTAAGATGAAGTATTAATAGGTGATAAATAGCGAAAATATTGATTGCACAAATATGTTTGTAACGACGCATCTATAGTAGACATTTAAAAGTTGAAAAGAATTTCATAAATTGCGAGTTCATTGACAGAGTAACTTTTTTGATGGAAAAATCGGGAAGAATTTGAGAAAGAAGGAAAGCGCAAACATTTCTGAAAGTAGCAATTGTCAGAATATTGTGGATAAATTGGTTATTCAAAGGACACTGAATTTAAAACAGAAGCTGAAAAGAGACAAACAATGATAAATCATGAATTGACATTGAATCTGAATATAAGTATTCATCTTGTTTGCATTCAAATAGCCGATATAAGACTGGAGGTGAACGTTCCGGCCTTTGACGCTGTTAATCAATAATTATCTGTTTAACCTGTTGGTAACATATTAATCTGAAACCTCGGCTTCTCTACCAGCCGTAAATTAGTTCTGGAAAAGTATGTGTTAACCTCCTTGGAAACAATTGTTGATCTCGTTTTTGTTCCTAATCTAGCATGTAAAGGTAACTCCAGCTAACTCAATATTTCATTGCTGGTCATTCCAGAATGTTGTGTGAATCAGAATGCACAAATGTATTGCGAGGTTTCGAATTGGCAGGTCATTCCGAAAAGGCAATTATCAACGAGTTGGTTGGCTCAGTCGGTAATCATGATTAAGCATAAATATTCGAAAGCATTTAGAATCTTTGTTGTTAGAATTAGTTAAAATTTTAAAGATAAATTTCTGGTACAAATTCCACTCACCATTGTCAATGAGCATCGACCCAGTTCCATTTGCCATGCGGCGAAACTGACGTTGTCAGTAATACATTCCAGAGTCAGCGACACTGACGTTCATAAGATGGAACGCGGCCTCTCCTTTTTTCAAAGGAGAAAATAGGATTCTTTTGTCGGAGAACAATTTCAGAAACTCGTTTGCTCCCAGTTTCCACCAGTAAATATTTGCATCAGAATTCTCACGCAGGAGGTCGGAATCACAATAAAGAGTCATTGTTCCACCTGCAATCACTTTCACGCTCTCGGGGAGTTGCAACACTCTGGTATGAGCGTCTGCAAAGGCTGTGTGAAACGAAAACAAAATTACAAACAATACATGTTGCATAGACAAGTTCAACTGACAATATTCCTGACAGCTGGATTTATTTGTTGAGGAACAAATGCAATATTTCAATCAAGATATGTAACACCAGAAACAGGAATGGTCGGTTTGTTTTAATGCCCTCGTGTTCCCACAGTTCAACCTAATCTTCCATTCACCTCTTCCACCGCCTTGCGTTGAAAATCAGTTACCATTAGCGGCATTGTTCGATATCTCTCTGTTCTTCTTTCTGATCATTTGTATCCACGGGTGAGAATGTGTATAATGAAAGGTTAGGGGAGTAAATGACTGTGATCCCTGAAACGAGAATTAAGGGGTACATCACTATGGCTGTAGTAGACTGCTTGAAATAGCTCTGCTTCACTTTGCAGTGCCTTGCTTCAGAGATTTTGCTTGCTTCAGCTCGTTTTCTTCAGCCTTGAAGTGTGATAATACCAAGTACAATCAGTTCCTGTCTCAGCAAGTCTGCACAACTGACTCTTGCTCCACTAAACTGACCCTGATCCCACCATGAGAAACCTTATATATACAATATAACCGGTGGAACAAGATGGTCTGAAAAGATTAAGGAACTATAGCTTTAGTAACTTTTTTTAAAGTAAGTTCCTTTGTCTGTAACCAATCACGATGTAGAAAATAAGTGCCATGCTGCCTGATTAATGCATGCTCATTCCTTGTATGGTAATTGTTTGCACCTCTGAAAAAGTATAGGAATGTATGTAGATCAATGTATCTCAGAGACCACCCGGTCCGGGACGTAGATGCCTGGCTTGGTGCTCTCTCCTCGGATGAAATAAAGTAAGAGATTGAACGAGAATAGTGGTCTTTTGATTCTTCTCTCCGACCGAATTCCACAATTTGGCGAGTCAGCCAGGAGTACAAATGGCACCCAGCGGTGGATCTGTGTAAGTGGAAGAAGCAGAAACTCTCGATTGGAGACGAGACGGGCCCACAGGGAGATGTGACCCTGGTCTCCTCTCAGCCGCGATTCTGTAGCTCTCCCACTTCGATCCCCGACTGGAGTGACCTAAGGACTCCTGGAACAGGAGAAGGGGAAATCTGTCGGTAAGACCTATTTATTTAAGTATTATTAATCTGACAAGGCGCAGAGCGGGGTAACCAGGCCCCTCCTGCTGACAAAGGTTTGAACAATTCGATTAGGCGCAGAACAAGGTAACCAGGCCTCACCAGCTGACGATCAGTGAGACAAGGAGAACGAGCGCGTTAACTCGGGCCCGGATGAGACCCGGTAAAGTGTTGAAGGTAAGAGATTGTGAGCGCTCGGGGAATAATGAAGGTGGGGAGGGGAGGAAATAAGAGTCACCGAAACAGCATCCTGCCTTCGACCGGTTGTTAAGAAGGGAAATCCCCCACTCGAAGGTCAGGACCTGAAGTGGAATTCGGAGTATAGTGACAAAATGGGTTAAACTTTAGAAAAAGAGGATGTTAAAACACCCTTGGGAAAATTGTGTAAAGAAAATCCAGATCTAGAAAAGAGTTTTCGTCAATTTAGTGCACGATTGAACAAGAAATTGGGGGACTATAATTGGCCATTGGGGGTGGGGTACTTGGGATTTAGAAAAATGTACGCGCGCTGAAACAGGTTTGGAAAATAAATTTTTCGCAAAATTTGAAGGATCTCATTCCATGGGAAGGGGTGCCAGAGAAATTGAATGAGAAATCTAAACAGACCTCTTGGGAGGTAAACGCTAAAAGGAGGGATATCCCTATTACAGATAACCAGGGTATACCCCGTCCATATATAGTCCTTAAAGCCTTGTGTGAATTGTATGATAAAAAGGGAATTAAAGCAAAGGGGGAAACTGTAAACGAATGTCGCTTTGGAACATGTCTGGACTTCAATTACTTTTTGAGAGTGGGGAAGACTCCGATATGGAAGAGGTAATTACCTCCGCCCCTCCCTTACCCCAACGCGGCGAGGCTGTTCCCCCATTGTATCCCCAATTTCCCTCCCAGCTTCCACCTACTCAGAATCAGAGGAACAGGGAGCTGAGGAAAACCGACCTAGCAGCGAGGTTTTTTTCGGACTCCATCGCTTGTCGCACTAGGTCTAGTGGTGGTAAGGAAACCTTCAGTCTCCACTGGGAAGTAATGTAGGGGCTAGGAAAGTAACTATTCCCCAGGATACGAAGCTCAAGACTATGGGAGCCCATCATCAGACCTTGACACCCAAAATCAGACAGGCCCATAGCTAACCCACAGGGCAGGGAATGCATTTAAATCGCCCAGGGAGCGGGCGAAATAGCAACCCTGAATATACGAATTCATATACAGATGAGGATCATTCTAGGAGGGATCGACCAGAACTATTTTATAGTAGGTCCTACCCATAAGATGACGGTCCCTCAAAGACCACTGGTAGGCTACAACTTCCCACGCGCAGGGCACCGAATCCCAGGGCAGCACAAGAAGGACAGGGAGAGACTGTTGAAGTGTATTCTTCCTGGAATGAAATCCCAGGAGATGTACATGATTACGAATGAAGCCCCAGACAAGAAATCAGCACCTGTAGAAATCCTTTTAAGACCCAATGTACAGCTTCCCCAAGTCAAACAATATCCTCTGAAGACCGAGGCAGTACAGGTGTTACGTCCCCTTCTTGCATAGCTCCTCCAACAAGATGTTTTAGTCCCATGTCAGTCTCCTTGTAAAACCCCGATTCTAGCAGTCCCAAAGCCGGGACGCCCTGTGTGGCGCCTTGTTCAGGATCTACGGGCTATTAACGCCATTGCGGCCCCACTTCATGCTGTGGTGCTTAACCCTGCAACGATTCTCAGTTTAATTACAGCATCGGCCAAATGGTTCACTATTATTGATTTACAACATGCTTTCTTTTCAATTACTTTGCACGAGAACTCGCAGTACCTTTTTGCCTTCATCTTTGAGGATAGACAGTATACCTGGACCCGCCTGCCCCAGGGATTCATCCACTCCCCCACGATATTTTCACAGACCCTCTGCGGCCAACTGCGTGATATTCATTTCTCAGGGCAGTCCGCTCTTATACAATACATAGATGATCTGCTACTGGCCAGTGACATCCAGGACAGCAATTTTACCGATACTAATTATTTATTGAATGCTGTCCATTCACACGGATATATGTTGTCCCGCCAACCAAATTCAAACGGGGCCAGTCCCAGGTTAAATTCCTTGGGGTCCTGATTAGTACCGAGGGTAGGATGCTAACGCCTGATAGAACGACCTCAATAGTGCAAGCTCCCCCTTGAACTACTCCTAAGGGAATGCGAAAGTTCCTGGGCTTGGTTAATTTTTGTCGTCAATGGATCCCTAACGCAGTATGTTATACCCGTCTGCTAAGTCCCCTTGGTTCTCGAAAGGCTCCGGACACATTTAGTTTAACATCTGAACAGCTCCAAGCTTTTCAAGAACTAAAACAACAGCTCTCTTCTGCTCCCACTTTGGGAAGGCCCCTTTATGATCGCCCTTTCCAGCTGTACGTTGCCATTATAGAAGACTGTGCCACAGCTGTGCTTACGCAGTTGCACGGTGATAAACGCCGTCCTGTTGTCTATTTTTCCACCCGCCTGGATGCGGTAGCGCGGGGTTACCCGCCTTGATGCGGTAGCGCAGCGTTACCCCCCTTGTACGCAAGCCATCCCTGCCGTCTACACTATGGTCACAGCCGTTGCCAATATTACCTTACAACAGCCCGTTACTGTTTATACTTCCCATATGATTGCCTCCCTCTTGACTACTAACTGTACACAGCACCTCACACAGGCTAGACATAGCCGCTACGAGATTGCTCAACTTCAGAACCCTCTTTTGACTTTTGCTTTTTCTCCACAGTTAACTCGGCAACGTTTGTCATCAGCCCACCAGAAGAGTTGCCCGAAGCCCCTCACTCCTGTCCTGAAGTGAATTATTTCTTAACTTCCCCCAGGCAGGACCTGACTGACCTGGCGCTACCCCTCCCTGACAAAGCCCTTTTTGTGGATGGCTCCTCATCCGTTTCGGACATAGGGGAAAAGCAGGCTGGTTATGCCATCACTACTACCACGGAGGTCGTAGAAGCAGGGAAACTGATACCTGCTGTTTCCGCTCAGAAAGCTGAACTTTTTGCCCTTACCCGAGCATGCATCCTCGCTGCGGGAGAACGAGCAAATATTTACACTGATTCATGTTATGCTTTTGGGGTGGCCCACGACTTCGGGGCTCTGTGGGCACAAAGGGGCTTTCTCACCTCCACAGTCCAACCCATCTCCAACTCACCTTATGTAGGGAATTTACCGCAGGCAATTCAGTTGCCCTCTGCGTTGGCCGTAATTAAGTGTGCCGCACATAGGGATGATGACATTCCCATTTACATAGGTAATGCCAAAGCTGATGCAGCGGCAAAGGCTGCAGTAGCAGGACATGGGTGGGAGCTTAGCACAGAAAAACGCGCCTTATTACTGCGTGAAACTCCTCGAAGTCCAGACATCTCCAACATTTTGAAACTTCATGGGGACGCCCCTGCTTCTGAAATCCAATTGTGGCAGCGACATAACTGCAGCCTCACCCTGTGACGCATGTCTGGACAACGCCGGCAGACCAGATATGTGCACCTGATACTTTGTTACCCATCCTTATTGATAAACTCCACACTGATAGTCATCTCGGTAAGGAGGGAATGTGTATGGTTTTGCTTAAAACATGGTGTAATCCAAATATGGAAGAGGTAGCTAGGAACAAAGCTATGAGGTGTGTGGCTTGCCAAAAAGTGAACCCGGGCAAGTCAATTAAGTGTGAAAAAGGAAGGAATCCCCTCCATGGGGGACCATATGAGACATTACAAATGGACTTCATTGAATTACCACGGGTACATTGTTATAAGTACTGCTTAGACATCCTTGATATGTTTAGTAAATGGATTGAGGCTTTTCCGACGATCAGCAACAAAGCAAGTACGGTAGTGAAAATTTTGCCAAAAGACATCATTTCCTGATTTGGGATACCACGGCAACTATCGTCGGACAATGGACCTCATTTTATTGGAAAAATTAATAAAAGGCTGCGCACAGCCCTAGGCATTGATCAACAATTACATTGCTCTCATCAGCCTACTGCAGAGGGTGCCGTAGAAAGAGCCAATGGAATTTTAAAGGACAAACTGACTAAATTGACTTTAGAGACAGGACACAATTGGTTAAAGGTACTCCCATTTGCATTATACCATATGCGAGTCACTCCCCAGCGTAGTCCAGGACTGACTGCAACCGAGATAGTGTACGAACGACCTGCCCGAACCCCGTGCGACAGTGACAACCCCCATACACCTATTATGGATTTACAGATGATGGGACAGGAATTAGAGGACTATTGTGAGCAATTGATCCTTTCTCTTAGGTCCCTCAATTCACAGGTGAAAGAGGTTTATCAGAAAGGTACGAATGGAGATTGGACAGATCCTGGACCAGGCGAGTGGGTCCTAATCCGTGACTGGGAAAGACCGAAGCTAGGACTTCGTTGGAAGGGACCATCCTAGGAGCTGTTACAGACACCATCAGCCGTCAAAGTGAAGGGGACAAGGAGTGGATACATCTGAGTGATTGTAAGAGGTGGAAGAAACATTCAACTTCAAATCCAGTGAAAAATCCCTAATAAGAATATTCACGTTTCAGGGAGAGGAGTCAGGAGTAGAGGGAGCAGAGGCAGGATAAAAGGAGGGAAAAAATAAGGAGGAAGATAAAAACAAGAATGGGAGGATTGGAAATTGGAACTATTATGTTGTTAGGATATATAGGGACAGTAGAATCAGTGATGGAAAATCATAATTCCTTTTTATCACTATGCCATGTTTATGCTGGGTAAGAAAACAAGACAGTATGCTGGGTATGTGCAGCGATCCCTCAGCATGAAGAGTCAGAGGTTCCCCTTTCAATAATACCCCTTACTCAGAACGAGACCAGATCTATCTGATTTATGGCGAGGGGAGGAAGAAAATTGTAAACCAGGGGGTTATCCGTCCCTAGACCAAAATTCCTGTTATCCCTGATGTTATAAAGGTTGGTGCCTTAGGCCTATTCCACTTAATTATACCCTGTTGGGACCCGGGCTGGTTGTTACCCCTCCTGCTTCCCCAGTGACTGCAACCCGTTACTGTAACTGTAATAAAAGTGCCCCCTCTCAGTTGGGGAATAGTACCTGCACCCGAACAAGCGCGGGAGGATTGCGCCCCGTGAACGGTACCCATTGGGTGTGCGGGAACAAGGCCTATCCTTGGTTACCTGGGGAAAGACCAAATCCCAGAGGGGAGGACTTGGGTTTCATGTATACACCCGACTCACGTAAAGGGTGAAGTGGGTGCTGTTACCTTCGTTATCTTGCCCCTCATTTGCGTATTTTGAACCACCCCGGGAACACCCAGTCTGGTTAATGCGGCAATGACGAAAGGTGACAGAAACGGATCGATTTTTCCGGGCTCTGTTCCCACCATATGGTACTGCCAGAGCAGGGGTGGAGATTCAAAAATTAGCAGCGGCTCTGGAAGAGCTAGATAACAATACTGCCGACGCTTTAGGGGTCACTCAATCGCAGGTCAACAGCATAATAACCGAGATGATAGCCATCCGCCTGATAGTACTGCAGAATAGGATGGCGTTCGAATTTATCCTGGCAGATAAGGGGGGAACTTGCTCCATGATAGGGAAGGAATGCTGCACATTTATAACTGATGTTTCTTCCAATATCACTGACCTGTCCCAACACATTCAAAAGCACTTCTCCAACATTAAGGAGGCAGGGAATGGGTGGAGGAAGCTACCTGGTTGGGAGTGGGGAAGCTGGGGGTTTTCGGGATGGAGCAGTTGTTTAGCTAACCTGGCAATTTGTGCTTTAATAATCATTGTGGTTCTATTTGTTGGCCTAGCTATATTAAAATGTATTCTGCACCGGATGATGAACTCGGTCGAGGGATTAATACCCGTGCAAAAGGTACTGGTCGCACGTTCACCCAGTGGCCATGATCACGAGGAACGTTTGAGACCACTACCACCAGAGGAGTATTATAATGATATGATAAAAGGAGGGAATGAGAATGTGTAGAATGAAAGGTTAGGAGAGTAAAAGATTGTGAGCCCTGAAACGAGAATTAAAGGGTACATCACTATGGCTGTAATAGATTGCTTGAAATAGCTGTGCTTCGCTTTGCAGTGCTTTGCTTCAGAGATTTTGCTTGCTTAAGCTAGTTTTCTGCAGTCTTGAGTTGTGACAGTACCAATACAATCAGTTCCTGTCTCAGCAAGTCTGCGCAATTGACTCTTGTTCCACTAAACTGACCCTGAGCCCACCATGAGAAACCTTATGTATACACAGATAACCGGTGGAACAAGATGTTCTGAAAAGATTAAGGAACTATAGCTTTAGTAAATTTTTTAAAGTAAATTCCTTTGTCTGTGTCCAATCACGATGTAGAAAATAAGTGCCATGCTGCCTGATTAAGGCATGATTATTCCTTGTATGGTAATTGTTTGCACCTCTAGAAAAGTATCAGAATGTAAGTAGATCAATGTATCTCAGAGACCACCCGGTCCGGGATGTAGATGTCTGGCTTGGTGCTCTTTCCTCGGATCAAATAAAGAAAGAGATTGAACGAGAACAGTGGTCTTTTGAGTCTTCTCTCCGACCGAATTCGACACGAATATTATGCCTCATTTGTCTATTCGTGTTTTTCCCATTTATTGTGGATGCCTCCGAAGATACAAATATGTTATCTTTGACCACAGTACACTCTGTCAAACCTCTTTACTTTTCCTTCCAATTAATTTGCCCAAGTAGTTGTCAACCATGGTCCAGACGATTGATAGAGGTTTTCTGTGTAAAACTATCCATGTTTATTCGAACTTGAGAGGCTTTTGTGCGGATGTACATCGACCTCATTCTTGAAAAAATATGCAAAATCAGACACACTTCGAAGTTCTTCCAATTGTGCAGTGCGGAGCAATATTCTCAAACAAAAATAAACTTTATGCTCTCAATTTTATTTGCAGCTGTGTAAGTTGGTGGCGCACCGGGAACTTCTCAGGGTAATTCATAATAGGCGCCATCAAGAGAAAAAGAATTCATTACATACTTGTTTAAGAAGCTACAATGTACTATTATCGAATCCATTCAATTTTTCTCGCAGCTTCATTGCTAAAAATGAGTTGTGTTCCTGAACTGTTTCTGCGAAATGGTAAGAGGAAGCCATTAGATATCAATGATAAAAAAAAGTGAAAAACACTTCGGAGGGTTCGTGGGCTTCGCTTTGGAGAACTTCGGAGCAGATAAGTTTTTCCTTATCTTTTGAGTAGGGTTTTAAGTATAAGGCTTAGACTTTTAATAGGGTTGTGATTTAATAGGTTTAGTGTTTTTATAAGGTGTTTTTATAAGGGTTGTAAAAGTTTTAAGTGGTGGAGTGGGGGCTGTACGGCGCAGGCGTGGCGCGGGCAGTTTAAAAAGCCAACCGCCATAACCAGGGGGCAGCGTCGGAGCGGGCAGCGGAGTGAGAGGGAGAATAGTGATCTGGGCATTGGTTCAAGGGGCTTCGGCGTGAAAGGGCGAGGAAAGGTGGGTGACTTGAGTTAAGGAAGGAGTATGAGTGCAGTTTCCTGTACTCAGTGTCAGATGTGGGAGTTCCCAGTGTCTCCCTGCCTCCAGGAGTGCTACATCTGCGCCGGTGTGTCGAGCTGCAGCTCCTGTGGGACCGTGTTAGGGAGCTGGAGATGCAGCTCAATGACCTGCGTCTGGTCAGGGAGAGTGAGGAGGTGATAGAGAGGAGTTATAGGCAGGTGGTCACGCCAGAACAATCGGAATCGGGAAATTGGATCACAGTCAGGAGGGGGAAGGGAAAGAGGAAGGGGAAGAGACAGGTACTAGAGAGTACCCCTGTGGCTGTACCCCTTGACAGTAAGTACTCCTGCTTGAGTACTGTTGGGGGAGACAGGTTTGAAGTGTGTCTATTTTGACGCAAGGGAAGCAACGGTGGCAGTGTCCCTGGCACAGAGCCCGGCCCTGTGTCTCAGGTGGGTAGGGAAGGAGTGAGGAGGGCACTAGTGATAGGGGACTCTATAGTTAGGTGGGCAGACAAAGGATTCTGTGGACGCAGGAAAGAAACTCGGAAGAATGTTTGCCTCCCAGGTGGCAGGGTCCGGGATGTTTTGGATCGCGTCCAAGATATCCTGAAGGGGGAGGGAGAACGGCCAGAGGTCGTGGAACATATTGGTACCAACGACGTAGGTGGGGAAATGAATGAGGTCCTGAAAAGAGACTATAGAGAATTAGGATGGAAGTTGAGAAGCAGGACCTCAAAGTTAGTAATATCCTGATTATTGCCTGTGCTAAGCGACAGTGGGTATAGGAACAGAAAGAGGAGGAGGTTAAATGCGTGGCTGAGGGATTGGAGTAAGGAGCAGGGATTCAGTTTTCTGGATCATTGGGGCCTCTTTTGGGGCAGTTATGACCTTTTCAAAGAGGACGGGTTGCACTTGAATCCCAGGGGGACCAACATACTGGCGGGGAGGTTTGCTAAGGCTACTGGGGAGAGATGAAACTAGAATTGTTGGGGGGTGGGATCCGTATTGGAGAGACTGGGGAGGAGGTGCTTGGCTGTCGAGTGGAGGAGGCTAGGAGTGGGTGCCGTGGGCAGGTGATAGAGAAGGGACGTATTCAGACAGGTTTGAAGTGTGTCTATTTTAACGCAAGGAATGTTGTGAACAGGGCGGATGAGCTTAGAGCTTGGATCGATACTTGGAGCTATGATGTGGTGGCCATTACGGAGACTTGGATGTCTCCGGGCCTGGAATGGTTGATTCAAGTGCCGGGTTTTGGATATTTCAGGAACGACAGGGAGGGAGGCAAGAGAGGTGGGGGAGTGGCACTGTTGATCAGAGATCGTGTCACGGCTGCGGAAAAGGTGGACGTTGTGGAGGGATAGTCTACGGAGTCTATGTGGTTGGAGGTTAGGAGCAGGAAGGGGTCGATAACGGTGCGATGGGGGATTTTAATTTCCCAAACATCGATTGGCATCTCTAGACAGTGAGAGGTTTAGATGGGGTGGAGTTTATTAGGTGTGTTAAGGAAGGGTTCTTGACACAGTATGCAGACAGACCTACAATAGGAGAGGCTGTGCTTGATTTGATTTTGGGAAATGAACCTGGTCAGGTGTCAGATCTCTCAGTGGGTGAATGTTTTGGTGATAGTGATCATAATTCTATCTCCTTTACGTTAGCACTAGAGAGGGATAGGAACAAACAGGCTGCAAAGTTGTTTACTTAGAGTAAAGGGAATTATGAGGCTCTCAGGCAGGAAGTTGGAAGATTAAATTGGGAACAGATGTTCTGTGGGAAAAGTACGGAAGATATATGGCAAATATTCAGGGGATATTTGTGTGGAGTTCTGAACAGACATGTCCCGATAAGACAGGGGAGTCATGATAGGATACAGGAACCGTGTTGTACGAAGGCTATAATAAATCTAGTCAAAAGGAAAAGAAAAGCATACTAAAGGTACAGAGAGCTAGGTAATGTCAGAGATCTGGACGAGTACAAGGCTAAAAGGAAGGAACTTAAGAAAGAGATTAGGAGAGCCAGAAGGGGACATGAGAAGGCTTTGTCGGGCAGGATCAAGGAAAACCCCAAGGCGTTCTACAAGTATGTGAAGAGTAAGAGGACGAAATGCGAAAGGATAGGGCCCATTAAGTGCAGCAGTGGGAAAGTGTGTATGGATCAGGAAGGAATAGCGGAGGTACTGAATGCATACTTTACGTCAGTATTCACCACGGTAAAAAAAGATCTGGGTGATTGTAGTGGGGACCTTCAGTGGCCTGAAAAGCTTGAGCATGTAGAGATTAGAAAAGAGGTGTTGCTGAAACTTTTGGAAAACATCAAATTAGAATAGTTGCAGGGAACGGATGAGATGTACCCCAGATTGCTGTGGGAGGCGAGGGAGGAGCTTGCGGAAACTCTGACAATGATCTTTGTGTCGTCCATGGAGACGGGAGAGTTTCCGGTCGATTGGAGGGTTGCGGATGTTGTTCCCTTATTCACCAAGGGGAGTAGGGTTAGCCCAGCGAATTATAGACCGGCGAGTCTTACCTCAGTGGTTGGTAAACTGATGGAGAAGATCCTGAGAGACAGGATTTATGAACATTTGGAAAGGTATAATATGATTAAGAATAGTCACCATGGCTTTGTTAAGGGCAGGTCCTGCCTTATGAGCTTGATTGAATCTTTTGAGGAGGTGACTCAGCACATCGATGAAGGGAGAGCAGTAGATGTAGTGTATGTGGATTTCAGCAAGGCGTTTGATAAGGTACCCCATGCGAGGCTTATGGAGAAGGTGAGGAGACATGGGATCCAAGGGGACATTGCAGTGTGGATCCAGAACTGGCTGGCCCACTGAAGGCAAACAGTGGTTGTTACATGGTCGTATTCTGAGTGGAGGTTGGTGACTAGTGGTGTACCTCAGGGATCTGTACAGGGACCCTTACTATTTGTGATTTTTATAAATGACTTGGATGAGGAAGTGGAGGGGTGGGTTATGAAGTTTGCGGATTACACGAAGATTGCGTGTGTTGTAGATAGTTTGGAGAGCTCTCAGAGGTTACAGAGGTGTATAGATAGATGCCAAGTTGGGCTGAGAAGTGGAAGGTGCAGTTCAACCCAGAAAAGTGCGAAGTGGTTCATTTTGGTAGGTCAAATGTGTTGGCGGATGATAGTCTTAATGTTAGGACTCTTGGCAGTGTGCAGGATCAGAGGGATCTTGGGGTCCGAGTCCATAGGACTCTCCAAGTGGCGGCGCAGGTTGACTCTGTGGTTAAGAAGGCATATGGTGTATTGTCCTTCATCAATCGGAGGATTGAATTTAGGAGCCGAGAGGTATTGTTGCAGCTATATAGGTCGCTGGTCAGACCCCACTTGGAGTACTGTGCTCAATTCTGGTAACCTCACTACAGGAAAGATGTGGAAGCCATAGAAAGGGTGCAGAGGAAATTTAAAAGGATGCTGCCTGGGATGCGGAGCATGCCTTATGACAGCAGGTTGAGCGAACTCGGCCTTTTCTCCTTGGAGAGACGGAGGATAAGGGGGGACCTGATAGAGGTATATAAGATGATGAGAGGTATCGATAGGGTAGATAGTCAGAGGCTTTTCCTCAGGGCTGAATTGGTGGCCACAAGAGGACATAGGTTTAAGGTGCTGGAGAGTAGATATAGAGGAGATGCTAAGGGTAAGTTTTTTTACTCAGAGAGTGGTGAGTGTGTGGAATGGGCTGCCGGAAATGGTGGTGGAGGCGGATACGATAGGGTCTTTCAAGAGACTGTTAGATAGGTATATGGAGCTGAGTGAAATAGAGGGCTATGGGTAAGCCTAGTAATTTCTAGGGTAGGGACATGATCGGCATAGCTTTGTGGGCCGAAGGGCCTGAATTGTGCTATAAGTGTTCTATGTTCTTTGAATATAACAAGATACAGGTGAAGCCAAATATAATGGGACGGAAAGAAATGAATGGCTTCTGAGTTTGGTCGTCTTTACAATTACTACTGCATATTAGTTGAATCAGCATCCAGTTTAAAATGTGCAGCTGAGATTAAGTATATTGGTACGCAATGCATCGGAACGTAAGTTATATTTCTAGAACTCCGATCTACCCTGGATTCAATTAATTTTGCCAAGATAATCCTTCAGTTGTCCAATGTATTTGACTAGCATCTGTCTACAGCAGTGTATTTCTGTAAATCTGTGGTTATCTGCCTCTTATCTCAATTCTTGAATTTGGTGTCAGCATAATTACAAACATCGAACAAACGGGTACGATGCGATGAAACTATCAAACACAAATAAATAGATTTAAGGTTAAAACATGAGACTAATTGAAAAAAGGAAACGTTGATTTTTACCAGTGTAGATAATCTTCAATACCAATAAACATGAAGCCACACCCATTTTGTTTTGAAAGGTGGAGCTGTCTGACAGAATGCTGCATCTCGTTGCCCTTTTTGATGGCCCCGAAACTGATGACGGGCTTTTATATTATTTACGCCGTCTTTGCTGTCTTTGTGGTCGAAAATATCTTGAATACAGTTGTAGTTACTGCCAATGGCAGCAGACCATATCGAATTAGCCAGTGCAATTCATGCACCGCTGTTTTGAAGCTTATCTGCAGTTCATGAGGTTTTGTTTGGTTCTATTGAAGCCAGGACAATAAGCTGATCCTATTGAAAGCTATATGGATTAATGAAGGATATTTACGATAAAATGATAGATTACAGCTCTCATGACACGTGACCTAGGGTTTTCAACTCTATTGTGACACAGGAAAAAATACACTCATCACAAACAGGGAACTTCGATGACTGAAATTTAACATATTATAAAATCCACGTTAACAGCTGCAAAAAATAAAACAGCTATATCGTGATAGATCACAAATATCCCAAGACCATTCTGACTGACATCGACCTTCCACACTGACAGGTTGAGGATCAACACAAACTAGATCAACAACACAACATAATCCGTCTGGTAAGTCTATAGCCCGATGGTGGGCAATTCAAGTTTACAGCTTTAGGCAAGTCTCCCTTACTATGCTCCATACTCTCTCCTTTTTTATTCATTCAGGCTCTACACTGATCCATGGTGGTTCCAAATGCCTATCACCCACACACAATACCGGCTATATCTGCTATTCAATTTTCGAAAGCGTTCCATCCGTCCATCATCACCTCCTTATATGGTTACACTTATCAGCTTCCTTACTTATCAGATTGCACCATCTGTAGCCATATTTATCTTATTTTCACTTTCCAGCCTTTGCTTCCACCAGGATAACTCCTCTCTCCCCACCTGGTTCAATCGAATCATTTTTTCTTTACCTTTTCCTCATTATCTAGCTGTTCATAACATCCACCAGACGCTGTATCCCAATACCAATTCTCCCTCACACCCAACTGGATCCATTTGCCGATTGACCCCTATTCATCTGGTTCCATCTACCTCATTTGAACTCCTGCCTCATTAATCCCTGTCACCTCTGTATGTTGGCTCTATCCCTATACACTCTCAGTTCTGATGCAGGATCTCCACCCGGAATGTCGACTGTACATTTGCCTCCATAGATGCTGCTCCACCCGCGGAGTTCCTGCAGACATTTGTTTAATTATGCGCCAGATTACAGCATCTGAAATATCTTGTGTCTCCTTAGTCAGTAGAGATCTCTTACGGGAAGACCCGGTTTTAAAGACATGATATTTTCTTTTGAAGGAGCTGAAAGGGTGCATTAATGAGGCCAGTGTAGTTTACGTAGTCATCATGGACTTCCGTAAGGCACTGAAAATGTAATGTCACATGCGAGACTGATCCTAAAAGAAACAGCCCACGGGATCTGGAATAAGATAAGAAATTGGATCTAAATGCAAGTTGATAAAAGGAGACAGACAGTAACGGCGGAGGGTTGTTTTCTGAATGAAAATCTGTGACGACAGGTATGGCATCGTTATTGTTAATAGAATCCTTAGTCTTTGTTAGATACAAGATCAATTTGCGAGTGAGTGTGGAAGATCTGATTTACAATTTCGCAGAGCACAAGGAAATACAGAAATACTGCCCTTAGAAAATACACTCTAAGGGCTGAGTGACATAATCCTGCTCCTGGTATGTATCTTCGCATGTTGGTTCAAGTACGACAGATTGGATTCTTCTCTCGAGGAGCCAATACAGAATCCAAGACCAAGTGGACGGAAAGAGAGTGTGAAAAACAAAGGGAGGTAGGAGATGTGGATTATTGCAGTACGAGCAGTGAAATCATAAACTGCAACCTAATAAACACTTAAATAGAGAAGGCCTTTGAGTCAAAGTAACAATTCAGAAACTAACATTCAGTTTTGAAGTGACGGCATTTGGATTATTGTATCTGCGCCATCTGATCTAATGACCGTTCGTGAATATTAAATAGTGTATCTCAATCTTTTTATGCTCATACAGCCAATACATTTTGACATGTTTAATCTGTTAGTTTTTCTTCAGAACTCTCACTACATGTTATCGAATCTACAGAGAATACGTCACCCTTTTCTCTTTCCGAGAGCCTCTGCAGCAACACGTTGAGAATCGCCCCTGCTTAAACAAGAAAGAAACGGAAACATTCTGAGGATGACGTCAAAACTACGCTTGCATTTTTCCACCAGCAGTTTCCAGAATGTGTTATTTCAGTAGCTGTTATAATTAGCAACATAAACGTTGCAGTTATTCAAATGTATCTTATTTGGATGCTTCATCCGCAGAATAACAGTCGTTCCATGCAACCTGTAATAAAATAAACTAGGTCCAACGAATGGATTGGTTAAGTAAGATACTAATCGAACCAAGAGGTGCCATAAGCGACCACGCAGGAATAAACATTGTGGACCACAATTTTTTTTTAGTAGCAATAGAAGAAAGAAGAGAGGAACCATGACAGAAAGAAAGAAAGATAGAAAGAAAGAAAGGATAGAAAGAGGGAAAGAAGGAAAGACAGAAAGAAAGAAAACAAGAAAGAGAGAAAAAAGGAAAGAGAGAATTAAAGAGAGAGAGAGAAAGAAAAGAAAAAAAGAAAGAAAAAGAAAGAAGAAAGGGAGAAAGAAAGTCAGAGAGAGAGAAAGAAACAAAGAAAGAATGAAAGAAAGAACAGACTTCTGAAAGTCAATCGCTGAACTTTAGTCTCCATTTCCTGTGCTAACACGTAAATGAAGGAATTTTGCCATGTACTTCATGTTTCAATATGTCTGATTTTGTTCAGTATATATCAAAATATCCGAATATATCAAAGTAACGTTAAAAATGAAGTTTAAAAATCTTACGCGATTTCTTTGTGCATCCAAGTTCTTGTTTGCGTCTTTTGTCTCATTAAACTGCATCCCTTAAATGGACCAGCTCTAAAATCAACAACTGGAGTTATTTTCCTCTGGTGAAGAGAGGACCTATTTAAGGGATTTAAGCAATTAATTAATACCGTAATCGTCCTTTCTGGCCCGCGAAGAATGATCGACATGTGTGTCGATTATTCTCTCCATATTTCTTTCCCTGACGTCAGATTCTATGTTGCAAGATGTTCACTTCTCCATTGGCAGCAGTTCAATGTCATGTCACCTCACACGTGTGCGTGGAGGCGTGGGAGGTATCCGTATTTTCGCTGCATTTTCATCACCTTTCTGTCAGTCGCAACGGAAGAATCAAACCATTGTCTTCACCACTATGTCAATGCACGGTGTACTGTTATACATGTGTTCCTGGAGTATGTTGTACAGAGGTACAAGTTAGATCTATTTGTTTATTGTTACTTCTTCATCAGACAAAATCGCATAATTGTCGTCAAGCAACCTTATTCTTAATTTAATGAGAATGTGTGTTTTTTTAAAGTAATATATTCCTTGCTTGCGTTAGGAAACAGAGAAGAATCAGATGGTGGTTTGCGATTTTAATGATGACTGATGTAAGGCAGATATCGCTTTTTTTCTGTTGGTTATGTTATTAATTTCTACATCACTGGTCCAAGCGCAAGAGAGTTTTTGATAGTGCAGAATATCTTCGCTAGATTTAAATGATTTAACCCGATTTTTCATTTTTTATTCATAGCTGCTTTGCAGAGTTCTGTCAATGAACCACACAGCATTGTGCAACAGAGGGCTCTCAGCGGGACAAACGTTACTTGGCGCTGTCCTTTCCCCTTTCATCTGGATCCATCGAACTTAAGTGTTTACTGGTGGAAAGGTGCAAATCAGACTTTCCTCAATAAAGACAGCAGAAAAGTTTTCAGTGTAAAGAAGGGTGGTGCCTATCTTCATCTCCTGAATGTGACCGTAACAGACGCTGGACGATATTACTGCGTAATCAAATGTGAAGATCGAATGGTTGGAAGGGGAACTGAAGGGGAACTTATTGTCTATGGTGAGCGTTGTAAACATTAGGAAGTGCCGAGGTATTGGAATTTGCTCCTAACAAGTTCACAAAAATATAACGCAAGATTTTAATAACAGATGTACATGTTTAATAACCGGCTAGTTTTTCATCTGAATTCAGACTGAACCCTGTCAAAAATGGATTACTAATATAAAATTAAATAGTGTGGGAGAGCATTGCCCAAATATTCTATTTTATCTTCATTTTCTTATTCTTCTTTTAGCCTCACCTGCTCCTTTGAAGATTGTTTCCATACAATCGGAATATCCATCTGCATTTCCGAATCTCCAGTGTGCAACATCAGCATTTTATCCAAAATAATTTAACCTTACCTGGCATAAAAATGGGACCGAAACCTGGACCAGAACTGAAACTGAACTAAGGACCAACACAGATGGGTTATCCGAAGTTGTCAGCTACTTTAAAGAAACGGAACCAATCAAGGGCAGCACAGTTTACACCTGTCAAGTACATCATATTTCTCTTTCAATTCCAGCAACTGCCAACTATACCGTTGCTATTACAGGTAACGTGACTCCATGTTCGAAGTTCCACCGTAAAAGATTAATTCATAAGATATATTTGGAGCTGTTATTTAATATTCTGTGATGCGGGCTGACAATACCCACTATTCAACTTCCCTCTAAATGGATGCAGACGTACACTCTATTTTTGGTTTGAACCAAATCTGAAGTATACTCGGCAGTCGCAAATTATCTTATGGCAAATACGTTAATCAACATGATCTTGCATTCAGAGCGATTTATCGAACTATTGCAGACACAACATGGCTGATGCCTAAAACAGGGCGCGAGAGGGAGGGGAAGAATGGATGACACAGTGGGCATACGTGAAGTGAACCAACATTCTAGGTCATTTCCAGTAAATACAACCTGTACTGTTGCCTATGCAGGTAAAGATATAACTGGTAGTGATAGGGGACTCGATAGTCAGGGAAACAGACAGGAGGTTCTGTGGCAGTGAGCATGAATCCCGGACGGTATGTTGCCTCCCAGGTGCCAGGGCCCGGGATGTCACTGATCGGGTCCACAGAATTCTTGAGTGGGAGGGAGCGCAGCCAGAAGTTGTGGTCCATATTGGCACCAATGGCATAGGTAGGAAGGGCGATGAGGTCCTGAAGAGTGAGTTCAGGGAGCTAGGCAGAAAATTGAGGAACAGGACCTCAAGGGTAACAATCTCGGGATTGCTGCCAGTGCCACGTGAAAGTGAAGGTAGGAATAGGAGGAGGTGGCAGATACCTATATGTGGCTGAGAATTTGGTGCAGGAGGGAGGGTTTTAGATTTCTGGATCATTGGGATCTCTTCTCGGGAAGGTGGGACCTGTACAGAGAGGACGGGTTACACCCGAACCAGAAGGGGGCCAATATCCTTGCGGCGAGATTTGCTAGGGTGGTACAGGAGGGTTTAAACTAGTTTGTGAGGGGGAAGGGAACCGGAGGAGTAGGTCAGAGGAAGAAGGGAATGGGGAAAAGTTAGATCAAACAGGCAGAGAGGCATTGAGGAAGGAGAAGCAGAATACAAGCTGTAAAAGTAGTAAGATAGATGGACTTAAGTGTGTTTACTTAAATGCAAGAAGTGCCAGGAATAAGGGGGATGAACTGAGGGCATGGATAAGTATGGGGGACTATGATATCGTGGCTATTACTGAGACGTGGCTGACGTCAGGAGAGGAGTGGATATTGAATATTCCTGGTTTTCGGTGTTTTAAGAGGGATAGGGAAGGGGGGAGAAGAGGGGGAGGGGTGGCTATACTGATCAGGGACACTGTTACGGCTGTGGAAAAGATGGATGCTGTAGAAGGATGATCTCTAGAGTCCGTATGGGTGGAGATAAGGAACAAGAAAGGATCAGTTACTCTAAAGGGAGTATTCTATAGGCCCCACGGTAGCAGTAGAGATATAGAGGAGCAGATTGGCAGGCAGTGTTTGGAGAGAAACAGAAATAACAGGGTTGTTATAATGGGAGACTTCAACTTCCCAAATATAGACTAGAACCTGCTTAGTGCCAAAGGTTTAGATGGGACAGAATTTGTTAAGTGTGTCCAGGAGGGATTCCTGACGCAGTATGTTGACAGGACGACTAGAGGGAATGTCATGTTAGATCTAGTTTTAGGAAATGAATCGGGACAGGTGAAGGATCTATTGGTGGGTGAGCATTTGAGGACAGACCATTGCTCCATAACCTTTAAGATTGTCATGGACAGGGACAGGTGCAGAGAGGACAAGAGGTTTTTCAACTGGGGAAGGGCTAACTACGAGCCAATAAGGAGAGAACCTGAGAGTGTAAATTGGGATGTCATTTTTGAAGGAAATGTACCATGGGGATGTGGTCGATATTCAGGGATCTTATGCAGGATGTTAGGGATAAATATGTCCCGGTGAGGCAGAGAAGGAATAGCAGGGTGAAGGAACCGTGGGTGACGAGAGAGGTGGAACGACTTGTTAGGGAGAAGAAGGTAACATACGTGAGGTATAAGCAGCAAGGTTCAGACAGGGCCCGTGAGGAATATAGGGTAGCGAGGAAGGAACTTAAGAAAGGGCTGAGGAGATCTAGAAAGGGACATGAAAAGGCTTTGGCTAGTAGGGTTAAGGAAAATCCCAAGGCCTTTTTCAAGTACGTGATGGGTAGGAGGATGGCAAGGGTGAAGGTAGGTCCGATTAAGGACAAAGGTGGGAGAATTTGCCTGGAGGCGGCGGAAGTGGGAGAAGTTCTCAATGAGTACTTCTCTTCGTTATTCACCAGGGAGAGGGGTCTTGATGATGAGGAAGGGAGTGCTGGTAGGGGTAATGTTCTCGAGGTTGTTGATATCAAGAGAGAGGATGTGTTGAAGTTGTTAAATAATAATAAGACAGACAAATCTCCGGGGCCTGACGGGATTTTCCCCAGGCTGCTTCGAGAGGCTAGGGAGGAGATTGCCGAACCGCTGGTAAGGATCTTTGAGTCCTCGTTGTCTACGAGGGTGGTGCCGGAGGATTGGAGGGTTGCAAATGTGGTCCCCTTGTTCAAAAAAGGTAATAGGGAGAGGCCAGGGAATTATAGACCGGTGAGTCTCACGTATGTGGTGAGTAAGCTGTTGGAAAGGATTCTAAGGGATAGGATTTATGAACACCTTGAGAATCATGGACTGATTAGGGACAGCCAGCATGGCTTTGTAAAGGGAAGATCTTGCCTCACAAGCCTGATAGAGTTCTTCGAGGAGGTGACCAGGAAGATTGATGAGGGCAGTGCGGTGGATGTGGTTTACATGGATTTTAGTAAGGCGGTTGATAAGGTTCCTCATGGTAGGCTTCTTCAGAAGGTCAGAGGCCGAGGGATTCAAGGAAGCTTGGCTGTGTGGATTAGGAATTGGCTTGCATGTAGAAAGCAGAGGGTTGTGGTGGAGGAGTGCCCTCGGATTGGAAGGCAGTGACTAGTGGTGTCCCGCAGGGATAGGTTCTGGGACCTCTACTTTTTGTGATATTTATAGATGACTTAGATGAGGGGGTGGAGGGCTGGGTTAGTAAGTTTGCGGACGACACTAAGATAGGCGGTGTTGTGGATAGTGTGGAGGGCTGTCGGAGCTTACAGAGGGATATTGATAGGATGCAGAGCTGGGCTGACAAGTGGCAGATGGAGTTTAATCCGGAGAAGTGTGAGGTGGTACACTTTGGAAGGACAAACTCCAGGGCAGAGTACCTGGTAAACGGCAAGGTACTTGGCGGTATGGAGGAGCAGAGGGATCTGGGGGTTCATATTCACAGTTCGTTGAAAGTTGCCTCACAGGTGGAAAGAGCAGTTAAGAAGGCCAATGGGATGTTGGCTTTCATAAATTGCGGGATTGAGTTTAAGAGCCGCAAGGTTATGATGCATCTTTACAAAACTCTAGTTAGGCCACACTTAGAGTACTGTCTTCAGTTCTGGTCGACTCATTATAGGAAGGATGTGGAGGCATTGGAGAGGGTGCAGAGGAGATTTACCAGGATGCTGCCTGGATGGGAGAGTATTGAAGATGAGGATAGGCTTAAGGTTCTAGGGTTTTATTCACTGGAAAGGAGGAAGATGAGAGGAGACATGATAGAGGTATATAAAATATTGAGAGGAATAGATAGAGCAGACAGTCAGCGCCTACTTCCCAGGGCACCAATGCTCAAGACGAGAGGTCATGGCTTTAAGTTTATGTGTGGGAGTTTCAGGGGAGATGTCAGAGGGAGGTTTCTCACCCAAAGAGTGGTTGGTGCATGGAATGCACTGCCTGGGGTGGTGGTGGAGGCAGATACATTGAACAGGTTCAAGAGCTTGTTGGATAGGCTTATGGAGGAACGTGAGATAGAGGGATATGCGGGAGGAAGGGGTTAGGTAGTGTGAGGGTGGTCTGATGGACGATACGACACGGTGGGTCGAAGGGCCTGTTTTGTGCTGTAAGGTTCTATGTTTCTATGGTTCTGGCCAGTAGCAAGCACCCAATACCCTCCTCCTGTTAACTGGGTCTAACCGTCCGTTCCATTGATCATTTAAGTCAAATGCGATACATTGGACGGATACAAATTACCACACGTAACTGCCCTAAGAAAAATGTTCAATCAGTCAGAGTAGTTGGTTTGACGATACAATGTGGACGGATTGATGGCAAAAACTACCCGGTTAATTTAAAACAAGCTAAATTATCGTGTAACATGAGATCTCGGGAATCCTCGAAAGAACAAACTCCTCAACGTTAACAAAGACACCAACTACTGGAAGGTCTCAACGGATTAGCAAGCATCTGCGGAGGGAAATGGGAAGTCGACGTGTCGGGTCGAGACCCTTCAACTGACGCAGTCTGCCTTTCCTGGTGATTTGCTCGAGAAGATTTCTTCACACCATATTCCAGAATCTGCAGTCGCTTGTGGCAGCATCCCACGGTTAGCATTCGACTTCCAGAGGCGGGCCGGCAATATCCCTCTACTGAACCGAACACAGAATAAGAATTAGGCTGTCCCTACTTACGGTGGGATGTGATGACTTGTAAAGAACAGAAACTAAGAAAAAATATAGTATACCTGATTGTAAATTCTTCTTCAAATTTTACGAATTTGTATCCTGACTGATTCTAACCTATTTCAATCGTTATGTTTCGTAATAGTGAGAATAAATGAACGCGCTTGAATTATTCTCCCACGTGATGCAAGCCGACTGGTCACGTGTGAGGAATTATGTTTCCTCAAAATGGAAAGTTAGCATTGGTTTAAAATTTGTTCTTTCCCTCTTATTTCTTATTGCGCACTTAGCCAAATTACCGTATTTTCTATATACTCTATTTATGATTTCGTGAAAATTACCTGAGTAGTTAATGACATTGATATATCCAGCCATTAGTTGCTGTATTACTTTATTCTCAGAAGAGCATGCAGTATTTAGACAGGACGGTTGTTAATTTGAACATTTGTTTATCGGTTAACTATTGTTCAGGTTCCAGTCAGTCATCTCAGTTTCCTGCTGCCATAATTGCTGGAAGTGTCGGAGGTGCGGTGTTAATTCTGCTGTTGACCGTCATGGTTTTGAAAGTAGTTCGACTCAGAGGTATGATGTTCTTCTTCACGAGCTTTTCAATGGCCTATTCTAACATATTATTTAATCAAGAATTCGACAATATCACAGGTGACGAAGGGAAAAAAATATTTGCAAGATGCCGAATGGGAGCACCTTTGGTTGCGAAATTCCTCCGTTATGTTTCCAACATATGCTGAGAAAACTGTCTTGTTTTATCCCGGGTTCAATTAAAACACCAAAGGTTTGTTGGAAGCTCCCTTTCACGATCAGCATGTCTGTTTGTGGATGTTGGTTTGAAAATTATAATTTGTTCTCCTTCATCATTAGTAGCAAGGAACAGAAAACTCACCCACTTTTATTTTTAGTAAGGTATAATGTGGAACCTGTGGTGCCGTGGAACTCATTGCCTTTTTAGACCATGGATTTTATCGAATTATATTTGATTTCTTCAATCTGTTGATGAAATAAATAACTCTTACGTGTATTTTCAATATAATATCACTCTCTATCAGGTACAATGGCGCATTCAGTAAATGAAACTCAAAATAATGAAAGGGTAAGGTGAATTTATTTTCTCTATATTAAGTTAGAACATTCATCAGATAGCTTCTGAATTGAAACATACATTAAGCTGCTTAATCTGTTCCACATTTTGCTATGGAACTTGACTGTTTTTAGAATACCAAGTACTCTGAAAATTTGAAGATATAGAGCACTGATCGGCGTATTTGGAAGTTTTCACAAATGTTGTGGCTGTATAATTGATATTTTAAATCCGTGTTAATGCCAGCATTATAAAAAAATATATTGTGTCCAATCATTCTTGGCTTTCACGGAAGTAACGTCGTTCTGTTTATTCAGACGGTTAATGAAATTCATAAAATAAAAATTGCGTATGAAACGTTTCTCAGATTAATATTCGCCTTCGTGTGCTATCTTTTCCTCGTACTTCCCGTTACATTTAATTCTAATCCAAAAAGAGTTCCACCAGTATTATTAATAACAATAAAAATATGGCAATCCCAGGGTAACGTAATGAACGACGTATACATTCTGAATTTAGTAACTGAATCCTTCTCTAAAAAATACAAAGTTTAATTATTTTCACACAGCTTAAGAAGTTGAGCAGGTAAGACATTTTGTTGTGGTTCCTCAGCGAGCGATTGTGACTCAAAGAAGTATTGCAGTTTCAAGACTACAAATAAAATATGCAACAAGATAAATATTTCAGTATTTGCCTAGAATATACAATTGCTAATTGAAACTTGAAGGTTCCGAAAAAATACTGTTGCACTCACTGAACATTTCATTTTCCGAAGCAACGAGAGGATGACGGTGGTAGAGTCACGTACGTGGATTTCATCCGCTGTAAGAAGGATGATCGACCAAAACGGCGCGAAAACAGTTCGGTGTACGCAAGGGTAAAGCTCATTTCACAAAAGAAAAATAATAATTCTGGCAATTAGAATTAAATTCCATATGATGTGATGAGGATAATTATTTGATGCAATTTTAATTCAACTTTTTTCAATTGCAATTGAAATATCTTCATGTTTTTCTTTTAAATAGACCAAAGGTTACGCTGATGATACCAAACTGGCGTACGCTGCACTGGATTTGAAATGTTCCAAAAATATGCCGAAACTTCAAAACAAAGAAACAAAACTAATATACTGCGTGGTGAAAACCAGCGAATAAAGTCTACTGGAATATCTGAAAGGCTTTGGACTATGTGTCACCCCGAGATATCTTTGTTTTGCCTTTTTATGTAACTCTAATATTTCCACTTTGCCAGCCTTTTCTTTTCTCCATGTCGTGGAAAGACATGGTTGGACTCTGCCCATCTGTTCAGGACACAGTCATTCTGACGCGTGTAGTTCAACATCAAACTTGATTTACTTTACACCAGCATCACGTTTCTCATCTTCTTTCAGTGGTCTATAGCTGCCATATGGTGACGTGCTCTGCTCCTAACGATCCCACAGTTAACGAATTATGAATTTAAATGGCACTGAAATCATACCTAGATACTTTATACATTTTTACCCGTTTCTCTTTATCTCTGCGCCATGTCCTTTACTGCACTGTTGATCAGCGGTAGTTTGTTCTAATCGTTTCTCATTTTCGGAACATCACGTTAAGTTTCCATGATACATGACTTTCCCTCGCATCATGTATTTCAAAATCCTACAGTTTTACTTTTCCCCTCAGGTTGTTCCATTATTTCAGCATTACATTATTTATCCGAAATCACCATCTGTACCATAGCCAACCTAAATTCATTGCGTCTTATCATCCACTCCCCCCCCCCCCCCCCCCCCCCCCCACCGCTTGTGGTCCACCGGATAGGAGAGCATATTTAAGCACATGATTTCCTCGGCTTTCCCCGTTTCTGTTTTCATTAGTGCATTTGGTAAATATTCTGAGCCGAATAGAAATCAAAGAGGAGTGGACATTTAAAGGAAATGACTGAACGAAGCCATGTTGATGACCACAAAGACCTCGGTGTCCAGTTCCATTGCTGACCGGAAGAGGGAATGCAGGTCGATGGAGTTGTGAAAAAGACATAGACATTCTTGCCTTCACAGGTTGGGGCATAGATTACAGAAGTTGGAACATTATGTTGCAACTTTACAAGACAGCAGTTTTGCCAGACTTTATTGCGTGCATTTCTGTTCACCACATAACAGGAAAGAAGGAATTGCACTTGAGAAGGTGCAGAGGAGACTCGCCAGCATATTGCCTGTTTTGGAAGAATGTTTTGGAAGAGACTGGATAGGTGGCTTTGACTTCTCTGCAACGAAGAAGACTGACCTGTGACCTGCTATTATCTAAAATTATGAGAGTCACGAAAAGGATTGACAGTCAAAATACTTTCTTCCCCATTTTATTGACATAATACAAGTGGGCAAGGTTTAAGACGAGAGATTCGAGTTTGAAAGGGGTCAGTGCTTAAAGCAGAGAGTGGTTGACATCTGAAAGTTGCTGCCAGAAGAAGTGGTTGCATCAGATAAAATCACCACGCTTAGGAGTCATTTGGACATGTTTTTGAATAGGCCGGTCGGAGAAGGATGCCACCCGAATGCAGGGAAATTTAATTAGTGCATATGGGCTGAAATCTCGGCATGGACATAATGGGCCGGGTCCATTTTTGTGCCGTACAATTTTATGATGTCGTGGATCGTTTAATGAAATGTGTCATTATTTTTAATAAAAATACACTAATCTACTTCAATGGTTGTAGATTCCAATAGCTCACTGAGTGTATGTTTAGACATCTATTCTGGAAATCAAGCAAATGTAACTGCGACAAAGGATTATTCGGAACACTTGGAAAATCAAAATATCATGAAGGTCAAAATCCTTAACACACAATTGCACGTCATCCGTGCTAATAAACTTTTCCTATTTGTGAAGGCTGTTTCTGCAATAGAAGGGTAAGGAGATGAAGGCCAACGTCGTCACACCGGCGCCTTCCAAAATCTGAAACTCGAATGGTCTCGCTGGCACCTGACTATGCTGAAGCAGATTATTCATGTTCAATGTCCAATTTCACACCAGATCCAAACATATGTTCTTGTTTTTGTTTTACTTTTGATAACCTTTTCTCTAATTATATTTTGAATCATTTCAGACCCGCTGTGTTATAATCTCCATACACACGAGTTGTTAAACGTTCTGTTTCTCTGCTTCACACACGCAAATCTATGCTGGTGTGGCGGAAATAGTGCAGATACGGAAATATGATTGCATGTTGATTTAATTCATTTATTTAATAAATAAATATATTTAAATTTCATAAAGCATTCTACTGAAATCATACGAGACATTTCCAATAAAATTATGACTCGGGAAATGTCGCACGTTTTTGTCTGGTGTTGGTTCTGAGGAATAAATTGCAGGCGCCGGAACAGCAGATATTCCGGACAATTGGATTTTACTTACGTTAATACCCAAACTCTTAGTTTTATTTTTCTTTAAATGTTACGCAATGACATAGTAAATGCTCCAATGAACTTGATTTTAAATAGAGCGGGAAATATACAAACAATCCGGATTCCCGCTCCGTCCACTAACCTTCTCGAGTTCCTAACTCAAATATTTTGCACGTCAACCCCAGCTCTGATTGCACATTCAGCCAGAGAACCCCAGTTCACATTCCGGACTAATGCGTGCTGCAGAGGCAGGAATATCAGGATGCCTGATAGCAGATGTCAATCTGAGAAACTCATGCTTGTATATAGGATTAATATTGATAGGCACAACGGGCACATCGACATGTTGTGACGAAAGGCCTGCTTCTGTTCTGCACGGCTCTGACTCTTTAACTCTGAAAACTCGAGTGTCACTTTTTTTTATTAAGGCAGGGTTTTACAATTCTGATAGCCCAAGTATCAGAACTTGGGGGTTAACTATTAACAATTAACAGGGAAAGGAAAATAATATTCCTGTTTTACTGAAGATGCAAAGTGTGATGAAACGAATGATATTTAAAGTTGCGAAAACCCTCCAAAATCATTACGCATTGCCAAAAACGGATCAAGCGTAAGGCATGGAACTTTAATATCGGTTGTTCGGTGAGCAAAATTATAAAGTCCTTCTTGTTTTCCAAGTGTGAAACATTGATCATTGTTAGTATTCATAAACATTTGTCGTCTCTTCTGCTTGCATCGCCAGGAATATTCTCACAATTAAAATAATGGAACTGCATGTTCTACTCAAGTGATACATCCAGAGTACGTTGTGCAATTTTGGACTACTGACCAAGGCAATGACAATATGAGTCAGAACGGATGAAAGAAATGGTCCCTTGTTTGAGTCCGAACAATATAGGATACCTCCAGAAATATCCTATTCATAATAAAGCAGGATAATCAAACCTGTCTAATTACCACCCAATCAGACCGCTCTCAATCCATAACAAGGTGATGTAACATGTTATAAACAGTGGTATCCAAAACTAATTACTCAACAAAAGCCTGCTCGCCAGGTTTCACCACGACCACTGGATCCTGAACTCATCAACATTTTGACGAAGCATGAGGCAAAGAGCTAAATTCCAGAGGTGAGGAAGGAGTCGATATCCTTGACTCAATATGACATTCGAGGAGTGACTCATCATGGAGTACTGAAAAATATGAAGAAGACGGGAAGTAGGAAATATATATATCTCCACTTCTAACATCAGAAAATTCCTTGCGTTGTCAGCCATGTATTATTGCAGTACACGTCCATCAGATCAGGAGTCCCTTGTGCTCGTGCCCTCGGCAGAATTATTCTCATCTGCTGCATGAACTGTCCTACTTCCAATGGTAGGGTAAAAAGTTGGAGTTTCATTGATGTTTATACAATGATCAATTATATTTGCAACAGCTGAATAAATGAAGCAGCCCACGCTGCATGCAATCATCAAATAAGTGGAACCATGAAATATTCAGAAACAGGTACATAACTAGCAGACCACATTTGAGCTAAATAAAAAGTATTGCTGTTCATCTCCAAGATCTTCGAATTATCTTCCTTTGATATTTAATGGCATTGCTGTCTCGAAGTTCCTGACATCAACATCGGAAGGGGCAATGAGCAGAAAGTAATTGCATCAGACACTTACATAAACTGTGGCTGCAAGAACATGAAATAAACAGGGTTTCTTGGGGCATTTACGGACACTCCAAACCATTTACACTATTGCAAGTGTTACGGACTCAGTGAATGTCCCTTTTAGATAGAGTGTGTGTGTGTGGGGGGGGGGCATGCTTACGTCAATAGAAGATAAAGGACGTAATGACGTTGTTGAAGAGGTCAGAAGAAGAGAGAGAGAGAAAGAAGGGAGAGAGACACCAGCCTGCTAGTTTTCTCTATCGATGGATGAGAAACAATAACTGTGTCTGCCACTGAAATCCATGTATGGAAGTTGGAAGTAATCCGGTGGAGTTCACTTTGTTGCTGACCTGTAGAAGGAAACAGGTATTTGTGTGTGGACGACCACGATTCGGATGCTTTTAGGGGTGAGGAAGTCACTACCGAGTAAACACTGAAGTGTCTTTTGGGTTCCATCGTGGAAAATTTGGACTTCGTAATTACTTTCTCTATTTTTCTCTACATCTACGTCTTATCTTCAGACAACGGTGGTTGTTGAAGAAAACCTTGCTCATGTTTCACCTTATGGCTTGCGGAACTGAACTTTAAGAACCATTCCTGAACTTGGAGTTTGGGACTTTGTCACACACACACACACACACACACACACACACACACACACACACACACACACACGAAGAGTTTAGTTTTTGGGGTTAATGTTCAAGGTTTAACATTTTTGAATTCTAACAGACTAACATTTTTACTTTTATTTTACGTATTATCATAAGTAGTGATTAACAAAATAGTTTTTAACACTGAATCATGCTCAGTGTGTTTCTTTTGTTGCTGGTTCGTGACAAAATTGGGGGTCTTCCGGGATACAATCCAAAGATCAACGAGTGTCATCTGGGATCGTTCCCCAGATTGACGAGATTTGTTCGGGATCCAACCCAAAGATTATCGAGTGTCGTCTGGGATCGTTCCCCAGATTGACTAGATTTGTTCGGGATTCAATCCAAAGATTGTTGAGGGAGGTCTGATAAATTCTTTTTAATTGGCTTGTGTGTGTAGAAACCAGCAGCAATGGATATTAAGGCATTTTTGGAGTCACCAACCCTAAAGGGATTGGAGGTGGCGAAAAAGGATTGGGACGAAGGCGTTCATTTAATTTTGTTTGCCATTAGAGATTCAATCCAGGAGTCATTAGGATTTAGTCCGTTTGAGCTTGTATTTGGACATAGGGTGAAAGGACCTTTGGAATTGTTAAGAGAGAAATGGGTTAATGAAGAAGTGCATTTGAGTCTATTGGACTATGTCCAAAAATTTAAAACTCGGTTGGAGAGAGCCTGCCAGCTAGCGAGAGAGAATTTGAAAACCAGCCAGATAAGAATGAAGACATATTTTGATAGACGTGCTCGGCCTTGGACATTGGCATAGGGCAAAAGGTGTTGGTATTTTTCCCTAGCCAAAATAATCCATTGCAATCTCGTATTTCTGGACCCTATGTTATTGAATCTCGAATGACTGATTTAACATATATAATCAAAACACCAGATAGACGCAAGAAAACACAACTCTGTCATGTAAACATGCTAAAGCCTTATTATGAGAGGAATTCAGTTGTGGCCTTGGTGGATGATGTGAAGGTTGTCTCTAGAATGCCTGATGTTGATGTTGAGGAAGGCCAATTTAGACCAAATATTGTTCCATCAAAACTAAAAAAACAAAATATCATGGAGAACCTTGAAACGAAGTCGGACCATTTACGAGTTTCACAAAAACAACAGATGAGAGAATTAATTTTAAAATTTAAAAATCTTTTTCCAGATGTTCCAAACAAATGCCTACATTGACGACTTAGTGACTGGAAATGATACTTGGGAAGATCACATATCTGCGTTAGAAAGGTTGTTTGAAAGACTTTCCAAGGCTAACCCTACAGTTAACTTAGCTAAAAGTGAATTTGGTCATGCCACTGTGACGTATCTTGGTTATGTTGTAGGTCAAGGCAAGCAAGATCCTGTTCAGGCAAAAGTTCAAGCAGTATCTGAGTTCCCTATTCCCACAGGTAAAGAGGACCATTAGAAGATTTTTGGGAATGGCTGGATATTATCGCAAATTTTGTAAAAATTTTGCTGATATTGCTCTTCCCATAACTAATATTCTGAAGAAGGGAGTAAAGTTTGTTTGGACAGATTCTTGTCAAGAAGATTTGAGAAGCTGAAAGCCATTTTATGCTACCATCCTGTGCTCAAATCACCTGACTTTGAAAAGCCATTTTCGTTAGCAGTAGATGCAAGTGATGAAGCTGCAGGAGCTGTGTTGTTGCAGAAGGGTGACCTTGATGATATTGACCATCCTGTAGCTTACTTTTCAAAAAAAATTAATGAGCATCAAAAGAATTATTCCACCGTAGAGAAAGAATTACTGTCGCTTGTTTTAGCCTTGCAACATTTCAGTGTGTATGTTTGCACCGCTCAGAAACCATTGACTGTGTATACAGATCGTAACCCATTGGTGTTTCTGAGCCGAGTCAAAAACAAGAACAGAAGGCTGTTAAACTGGAGTTTAATTTTGCAAGAGTTGATCTCATGATAACTCAAATTAAAGGCAAAGATAATGTGATTACTGATTGTCTTTCCCGATGTTAAATGGGAAACATGTATCTGTACTAATCTGATAGTCTGTAGTTGTGTAGAATGATAATTATTAACATTACTAACTGTATGCGCGGTTAAATGTTCCTTGGGAAAAAAAAAATTAGGTGGGAGGTGTTACGGACTCAGTGAACGTCCATTTTAAATAGAGTGTGTGTGTGTGGGGGGGGGGTCATGGTTACCTCAATAGAAGATAAATGACGTAATGACGTTGTTGAAGAGGTCAGAAGAAGAGAGAGAGAGAGAAGGGAGAGAGACACCAGCCTGCTAGTTTTTTCTATCGATGGATGAGAAACAATAACTGTGTCTGCCTCTGAAATCCATGTATGGAAGTTGGAAGTAATCCGGTGGAGTTCACTTTGTTGCTGACCTGTAGAAGGAAACAGGTATTTGTGTGTGGACGATCACGATTCGGATGCTTTTCGGGGTGAGGAAGTCACAACCAAGTAAACACTGAAGTGTCGTTTGGGTTCCATCGTGGAATATTTGGACGTCGTAATTACTCTCTCTATGTTTCTCTACATCTACGTCTTATCTTCAGACAACGGTGGTTGTTGAAGAAGCCCTTGCTCATGTTTCACCTTATGGCTTGCGGAACTGAACTTTAAGAACCATTTCTGAACTTTGAGTTTGGGACTTTGTCACACACACACACACGCGCACACACCACACACACACACTCACACACACACCACACACACTCACACACACACACTCACCAAACACACACGAAGAGTTTAGTTTTTGGGGTTAATGTTCAAGGTTTAACATTTTTGAATTCTAACAGACTAACAATTTTACTTTTATTTTACGTATTATCATAAGTAGTGATTAACAAAATAGTTCTTAACACTGAATCATGCTCAGTGTGTTTCTTTTGTTGCTGGTTCGTGACACAAGATTCTGGCCGTTAACATGATAGAACACCCCTTTTTTTGGAGCAGCGTCCATCCAACAGTTCTCAAGAAGCTCGTGGGAAACCAATAATATATTAGCTGGCCGCACACTGTGTGAGATGATCAGCAGCAATTTCAGTTCTTTCAGCCTATATTACCTACAATATTAAGCACGGCTCTTCTGGTATACTTCTTCGACAGTCCCTCCCAAGTTCACCACATCTGACAGAAGGAATAATGGGAAGAGCTGAGGCATACGAATGTCGTTACTTGCATAAAGACACACATCATTCTGACCAGGAACGTCCTTTGACCTCAGGTTTGAAGATCAGCACCATTCTTCCGATGCAGTCTCACCAGACCCCTGTAGAGATACATCAGAATTTGTCTATTTTATAGTATATTTCATTCATTAGTCTCTCTAATTATGTACTGACTTTATCTGTTTCACGTACTGGAACATGCAGATCGGTTTTTATTATATCATTTTGCAATCTCACTTCGTTTAAACGAAACGTTTTTTCTTCTTTCCTCCCACAGAAGTGGTTAATATCACGGTTTCCGCATCGGCTAACTTGTAACTTCACTTAAATTGCAACATTACAGTTTCTTTGAACCTCCCTCACAACTTGATGACACGTCGATTTTTGTATTATGAGCAAATGTGGCTACTGCGCACTCATACATTCAGAGTTATAAAGTCATAGAGCACGTTAACAGCTCTGTCAGCCCAAATGGTCCATGCCGACCAGCATGCCTATCCAAGCTATTTCAATGTACCCGCATTCGGACCGTACCTTTCTAAACCTTTCCTATTCACATAGGAGTCCAAGTTTATTTTAAATGTTGTTAATGTACCTGCCTGAATCATTTCCTCTGGCTGCGCATCCCATATACGGACCAGCCTCTGGGACAAAAATTTACCTCTCACGTTCCTATTAAATCACTCCCTTCTCACCTTAAACCCATGCCTTCTAGTTCTTGATTGCCCAGCCGTGGGGGAAAAAAGTGCCCGTTAACCCTATCTATGCCCTTAATAATTTTATACACTTAACATGATCACACCCCATTATCCTACGCTCCCATGCATAAAGTCCTAACCTGCTCCACCTCTCTCTATAACTCGGTCCCTAGATTTCTGGCAACATGATTGTAAATATATTCTGCAATCTTTTCAGTTCAATAACATATTTCCTATAGCAGGGTGACCAAAACTGAACACAATACTCCAAGTGAGGCCTCACCACCGTTGTTTTCAACTGCAAAAGAACCACCCAACTTCTAAACTCAATGATGTAACTGATGATTCATGCACCTGACTCTGAGCCTCCTCCGTTCTACAACACTCCCCAGTGTGCTACGTTTTTTCTGTGAAAGTTCCGCCTTGACTTGACTTTCCAAACTGCAACACTTCGCACTTATCTGAATCAAACTCTCTTTGCGACTCTTCAACACACTCACCCAGCTCATCAAGATCAAATTGATATTCTTGAAAATCTTCTTCATTGTGCACGTATCTTAATGTCAGCTGCAATCTTGCTGACAATGCCTTGTACATTCTCATTGAAATTGTTGACATAGGTTCAAACAACAATGGACCTAGCACGAATTCCTGAGGCACTCCACTGGTCACGCGTTCCAGTCCGAGAAACAGTATTCGACTATCACAATCTGCTTCCTACCATCAAGCCAATTGTGTATCGAATTACCAGCTGTCACTGGATTCCATGCGATTTAATCTCCCATAGCATCTTACTGACTTCCGTGAAGACCACCTCTACCGCCCTGCCCTCATAGACCCTATTCATTACTTAATCAAAAAAAAATCCGTTAAGCGCGATCTCCCTCTCAGAAAGCTATGCTGAATGTCCCTAATTAACGCCTGTCTTCCTAGGTTCATGCTTATCTTATCCTTCAGAGTCATCGCCAGTAACTTTTATACCAGAAATGTTAGGCTTACTGGCCTATACTTCCCAGGTTATTTGTATTTTGCATCACTTTTTAAATAAACTCCCCTCCAGTTTTCAGGCGTCTCATACGTGGCTAACAAAGATGTAAATATCTCAGCCAGGACTGCCGCTATTTCATCCGTAGTCTCCCACGGGGTTCTAGATACACCTGGTCAGGCCCCGGAGATTTATCTACCATCATATATTTTAAGATGCCAGCAACTCCTCTACTGGATCGCAGACTCTTCCCAAGACATCCCCATTAACTTTCTGGATTTCTTCATGCTTTTTTTTCTCAACTGTAAAAACGGTAGAAATATTTATTCAGGACCTTGCCCTTCTCCTGCGGCTCCACAAATAAATTTCCACTGTGAACTCTGAGGGGTCCTGTTCTCTCCAGAGATGTTCTTTTTTCTCTAAGTATAGGTAAAACATCTCTTGAATTTTCCTTAATATTCTCTGCCGAAACTTTCTCATGCCCCCTTTTTGCCCTCCTGATTTCTTTCTTGTGAATTCTTTTGCCATCCCTCTTTACCTCCAGGGATTCACTTGATCCGAGCTGCCTTTTCATGATCTATGCCTCCATTTTTATAACCACAGCCTACATAACTTGTGTCATCCAGAGTTCAATTTCTTGCCAACCATTCTCTTTATTCGAACAGGAACATGAAGACCTGTAGTTCACGCTATCTCACTTTTAAAACCATATATTTGTCTGAAGGCATTGTGACCAGTAACAATATATTCCAATTAAATTTTACAAGCTCCTGTCCAATACTACCAAACCTAGGCTTGTTCCAATTTAGAACTTGAACCTTTGGACCAATTCTGTCTCTCTTCAAAGATATTTTAAAACTAATGAAACTATGGTCACTGCTGGCAAAGCGCTCCCCCTACTGTTAATTCAGTCACTTTCCCTGCCCTTTCTTCCCAAGAGTAAGTCGAGCTCTGCCCTCTTCCTCGTAGGGCCATCTATATAGTGGTTGAGGGAACTTTCATAAACACACTTAACAAATTACACCCCATTTTAGCCCTTAACACGAAGGCAGTACCAGTCTATGTTAGGAAATTTAATATCCCCTACTATGACAATCGCTTTATTCCTGCAACTCTCCACAATCACCCTGTGTATTTGTTCATCTAATCCCCATTGACTATTTGGCGATCTATAGTACAACCCCAAAGAGGTGATCATTCCCTTCTTCTTTCTCAGCTCTACTCATAAATCTCACTGGATAAACTCTCAGTAATTTCATCTCTGACAACTGTCTTGTGTTCCCATTAATAAAACAAAACAACTACAGTCCGCCCTTGTTCTACCACCTCTATCCCCTTAAACCTCATTACCAGAAACATTAAGTTGCCAGTGCTGCTGCTTTCTTACGATTGGGCATAATATTGAATGTAAATAATTGAAATTGAAGCACTGGTTCCTGTGCCACCGAGGTACAGCCTGAAAATATAAAGATGATCCTGTTATCCATAGAGGCATAGTCATAGAGGCATAGCATAACATAATAAAACAGGCCTTTTGTCCCAACACGTCTATGCCGACCAATTTGCCTCACTGAGATAGCCCATTTGCCTGTGTTTGGCTCATATCCCTCTAATCTTGTTCCACTTGTATACCTGTCCAAATGTCTTTTAAATGTTGTGATTGAACCACCCCTGTCACTTTCTCTGCCAGCTCCTTCCCCATGCTCACCACCATCTGTCTGAAAAATGTTGTCGCTTAGATCCCTTTTAATTCTCTCCCACCCCCCCCCCCCCCCCCCCACAGTAAACCTATGTCGTCTAGTTTTAAATTTCTTTGTTCTCGGGATAGGACCGTGGTTATTCACCTTATCTACGTCCCTCAAAACTTTATAAACCCCTCAACCACCGACGTTCTTTACTGTTACTTAAACAATCTGCACCCATACCAATACTGTAGCCCCCAAACTCTCCATTCTGATGTTACGTGGTATCATTTGTGTGGGGAACATTGTCGGGAACCTTCGGAGTATATAACATACGACATGTACTAGACTAAATTACATGACGTCTCTTTCAGAAAATTGCTTCTCCGACATATCTTACAACTGAAAAAATTGGACACCAGTTACAATACCATTTCCTTTTGGACAATGATTCCAGGTTAAAGTATCCTGCTTACGAGATAAACCCAAATATTATTGTGAGTATTCAGCAGATGTGTCAATAATTGTCTAGAACAAAACCCATTTAAATTTTCAGATGTCCTTTAATCCATACTGAAAATAAAGTCAGAGATTAGAATACAGAGCTTCAGGAAAAGGTTGATCGGTTACTTCGGATGACATTTAGACAAGTACAGTTGTGAAAGTCGATCTGGAGAGCTGTGAATGAGATGAGAAGAATTATGTCCAAAATTATCCTCATTTGAGAGACGGGAAGACGGCAATATTCGGTTTCAGAAGGGAACATGTTCTTCGCGAAGCTATTGGGTATTTTATTACGGCAGTGTAGGAGGCCAGAAGTAAAGAATCCAGAATGGAAGCAGGATGTAGAATAAACACTGCAAGAAAACTAATGCTCTTATTCATAACTTGTTGTGCTGTTCAATGATGTACGTTCCTTTGAGACAACAGTGTAGAGACCCCATTCTGAATTTAAACTGCAAGGCACTAAATTGAAAGAAGTACATGAAACTCAGACTTTCAGTTGTTAGATGAAATGGGAGCCCATAACCAGCAGAAGGAAGAAGGATTGTATGAGAGCCCAAACCTCTGCCCTGGGATGGGATCCTACTGTAGAATGTGGAGCGAGTATTATTGATAAATAACATTGGGTTCAGTTGACGGAGAGGTAGTGATTCCTTCAATGATTTTAAAAAAGAGAGAAAGGAAGATACTTTGTGTGATGGTGCCATACCGAAACTGTTAAAAACAAAGTATCTATTTTTTTGTGTGGTAAGATCCAAAATAATTAAAATGGACACGGAGCATGGTTTCCAGAAAGTAAAATGTAAGAACAGAGGGATGGTCTTGCGCATGGTCGAGGGCTCATCCAGCAATTGTAAATGGGAATCGGCAGTTTGGGCATTAATGAAGACCTGAAGACAGGACTCCTTTGGAAGATGGCATTATCAAAACAAAACAGACATAACTGGAAAAACTTCGAGAATGGAATATGTTTAAAAACTAAATAATGAACGGGATAAGTGTGCGAGCTGGGATATAGGCAACGAATTTGCAAGAATTACTGGGCTTATATTCGTAGTTAGTACAAATGCAGTAAAAGGTAGGGTGTCGTGGAAGGGAAGGAAGAGAAGGTTGGATCGTTTAAAATTGATGGGAAGACAGTGATTGGAAGCAGATGTGAGAGCATATTCACTAAATGTGAGCTGCACCTCCTTATTTCAGTTGCTTTATAATTAGAACTCTCGATTATGAAAGTAGAAACTTCATTGCAGGAATCACTGATTCGATCAGATCCAGAATAGTTTGTGCTGCTCTGGGAACTTCACGTTAAAAAGTGATATTGGTCAGAGGAGGAGTATTGTAGACACAGAGAAATATTGCTCGGCCTTAATGCTTACAATTTGCAAACAAACATTAATGGGTCCAAATCCAGGAAATTGATAACCCCAACTTCCACATTACAGAATGGACGGGGTGGCGGTGGGGAAAATGCAGATGAAAATGTACCAGAAGGTTGTGTGGAATAGAGAGCTGTACTTTTTAGAAGAAATTAGATAGATAGATAGATAGATAGATAGATAGATAGATAGATAGATAGATAGATAGATAGATAGATAGATAGATAGATAGATAGATAGATAGATAGATAGATAGATAGATAGATAGATAGATAGATAGATAGATAGATAGATAGATAGATAGATAGATTAGATTGCAAATAATGATAAGTTGGATCTGCAGGCTGGTGGTGTGATTGATGAGGACCTGGGGAACGCTATTCCTGTTCTGCAATTGGGATGAGCAAAAGTGCGGGAAATAGACGAAATGCGGCTTAATGCTCCATCAATAGCAGTGAGGGGGCTGACACCGTTTTCTGAAAAGTTATGTCCTGGAGTGGAAGACCTCATCACAAGAACGGGCGCGACAGATAAGGAGGAATTGAGAAAAGGGAATAGCATCCTTGCAAGCAACAGTGTGGGAGGGGTTGTAGTCGAGGCAGTTGTGAGAGTCAGTGGGTTTTGGAGAGTGATTGGTGCAATGTCGCAAGGATGTCCTACCTCATTTGTTAAAGATATTTTCTAACTTTTACGAAATATTCAGCACAACTAGTCACTGGTATAGAAGTTTAACTGTTACCTGTTCGCAGTGACACGATTTTGCATCTGGTTATAATTATTCCCGGAAGTCACACATCTTTCAATTGTGACATGTGCAGTATTCCTAAAAAGGAATAGCCGAGTTTCTGTTCATATATATAATTTAACCCATTGGCAGAAAGCTAGTCCGTGTAAGTACACAACGTAGGCCAGACTCAGCTGGGTGACTGGCAGAAGTTTTGTGTTTGCATCATTGAATGCACTTCCAGCTAATCGTTTCGGAACTTATCCAGGAAGATCGTACTTGAACAGGTGCCGTTGAGCCATTTCATATTGGACGTCATTTCCACGAGTCCACTTCAAATTATAAACTTTTTTTTCATATGACTGTGGTAATTCGCAGCAAAGCCCTGGAACTACATGGTGCAATATGTTCCACCTGACCAAGTGTCTTTGACCTGAAATTTTACCTCTGTTTCTCTTTGCACAGATGCTGCTGTCCTGCTGTTTCCAGCAGTTCTCGCGTTCATTTCAGGTTTCCAGCATTTGCAGCTTATGATTTTCTTGCTTCATTATGCAGTTATCCGACGTGGTTCTGTTTCTGTCGTTGCAGAAGATTACAAATACAGGTATTTTTTGTTCCTTTGTTCTCACCAACACTCATCCTCTGTCACCAGTCCCTGACCGGCGCATGCGAGTCCATTAAAAGTGCGGTTAATTGTGTCTCCCTGAGTCTTGTTTGGAATTATTTGCACAGTTTTCATTGTGCCCACAGCCAATGCTGAACTACAAGTCTCCAAACATCCAAAAAGCACGAACGTGCTCGTGGGTTCAAACATTACTTTCTATTGCATTATCCCCATCTCTCAAAACCACTCGACTATGGACGTTTATTGGTGGAAACTTGGCGAAAGTAACTTTCTGCAAGCAGCCTATGACAGTAGGAAGATATTTGTTCGTTTTAAGCAAGGTGGAGCCGCCTTTCATCTCCTGAATGTCAATGCGCAGGACTCTGGCGTCTATTACTGCGGAGTGAGAAACCTGAGATGCAGGACTATAAATGGAACAGGTTCCACAATCAAAATATTTGGTAGGTATGCCAGTGGGAGTAAATGTGCTACAATGTGGATATTTATAGTGTTTTCATTCTTTACTCGGTGTTCCAGACTTATAAGTAATCTATTGAGGAACCCACATCCTGTGTAAGACTTTGCAAAAACCATCCAGATGACCGTTTGATTTCGTTGTTAGCCTACTGTTAAGAGGCTGATTGTGTTGAAAATTCACAAAAATATTGAATTCAAATCAGTTGCTATTTCTTTCCTAGTTCTGACAGCTATTGATATAGGGATCTAACTTCTACTTCGAATTCACCTTGATAATCTCAACATTTTGAATGTTCATGGCTTCACATTGGATTTCTGTGCGTTCATTGATATGTGTGTGTGTGTGTGTGTGTGTGTGTGTGTGTTGCGCCATTAATTTGGAGTGTTATCTTGTGCAATTTGTAGAATATTGGTTGTTTAAAACTAAGATTGGAAAAGCAGAGAAAATAGAAAAATGTGAATAAATGAAAAGCTCAGACAGCAACATCTGTGGAGATAGGAACTGAGTTACAGATTCAGGCCATTCTGAAAACAAAGTGCAGGGATTTGAAACGCCAAATAGTTATCTCTCTGCTGGTGCTGGCTGTGCCGTCGACGATTTCCAGCATACTTTTGAAATTCTAAATACTGGATAATTTTGCCCGGATGATCATATGGACCTTCTATGTTGTTTGAGTTTTCTGAAGAACTACCGAAATAATGCTCAGCCACTGAATGTTCCCTATAACTCTGGAGTTGCGATGTAATTAACCAATATTGTGATATATAGTTGTATCCATATATCCTTTTGCAGATCACAAACAAATTCCCTGCCTTACTTTTGCAGTTCCTCCAAGTCATCTCAGAATCTCCAAAATGTCTGATCTAAACACCACTACCCTGAATCTCGCATGTGAAGCTGATGAATTTTATCCGGGAACTCTCAACCTCACATGGTACAAAAATGATATTGAGATTGTAACCGGCATAGACACAGCTGTAAAACATAATATAAATGGATTATATGAAGTGTCCAGTCAATTAAAGGAGACGCAGCCCCTCCAGGACGGGTCTATCTACACTTGCCAAGTGGCGCACCTCACTCTCTCTTCTCCAGTTACTGCAACATATCGTGTTCCGCATCCCAACACAGGTAATGGACTGCCAAATGCAGGTTTTTCTGAAATAAGAACATTACATGGCTGCATACGTGTTCTTGAAAGCTGTCCGAATTGAAACAATATTTAAGATCTATTTTTTTTTAAAAAAACCTGTTTTACATAATTAGCAATCAAAATAGATTTTCTTCTGGAGTTAGCTCAAGATCCTTGAAGGCGTCAAAGGTTTATTTTCCCGAAGCCCGATGATTAGATTACGTTAGAATTGTTATGCAATCTTTCTTACTGAGTATTTGGGCACCCAGTAGTTTTTTTTTTTCTCATTTTAATAGGCTGAGAAAATGTGTTGTTTCCTTCAAGGGAAAGATGGGCAAGTATAAGACCAAATGCGACATATTTAGTCCAGATATGCACTTGTTATCTGCCCAGCGGATTCAGGTTCGACTCTGAACGTGTGAATGTTTGTATACTGTTTATTGTTTGGACTAAAGCAATTGCACGGAAGGCGTTTATCCAATGAAGAAAATAACAATATTTCAAAATTACACAGTACCAACACAATAATATACATAATATGAATTACCTAAAGAAAAAAAATTGTTTAGACCTGCAGGAAGGGTGTGTGTCATTTGAAATCATAAGAAAATTTTAGCAAAAGTCCTATCCAGTTTCAATCCTATAGGTAAGAGATATGTTACGAGATTCCCGCCAATAAGCAAAAAAAACATGGTATTGTGGAGTTCGTGGGGCAGGGAGGGGTTGGTCGCTATATTACCACTTACAGTAAATCGTAAAATAATCTGAGATGACGTTACAAAAGGAACATAACTAAGATTTATGTTATGCCATTTTACTTACTTATTTCTATATTAATGCTCGGAATATAATCCTAATAAATACAATACTTCCGTACAGACAGAAGAATTCACTTCCGAATTATTTAAGCTCCTACAGTTTTCGGGCGCTGTGTTATTTCTGGTTGGTCTGCTTCCCCTCATTTCACGTTTCCCTCTTCAAAACCCTACTGCCGAATGTTCTGTGCGCTCTGGTCACAATTGAAGTATTTACTTGACAATAGTGATAATAAATTTCATTTGAAGAGCGAACAGGTATTGGACAATTTAATTCACACAAAAATTTATTTACAAATTAAATACATGAATTTATATCTTTGTGCAAAAATTTAAATATACAGGTGCTATTTCTGGCGTAAATTCAGTATTTTTCTCATCGCTCGTGGCGTCGAGGGTGCTTTAGTGATTCTTCTCCTGATCGTCACTATTGTGGAAACGATTTCTTCTTGAAGGTATGATCTTCACGGATATTTCTGCGCCAATTATTTCCAGCCAAATAGTTGAAGATATTAGAGTGGAACAACGGCATTATTATTTGTGTCGAATTAGAATCAAATTGATTATTAATGACATATGACGTGCAGTTTCGGTTTTGAGGCAGCAGTGCAGTGCAAGACATAAAAATCTTTAAATTGCAAAAATAAATAAATAGTCCAATAAAAGTAATAATTAGGTAGTGTTCATGGGTTCATGGATCATTCAGCCATCTTTAGGGAAATAAGCCTTTCGTAAATCATCTAGTGTGGGTCTTCAGGCTCCTGTACCTCCTCACAGATGATAGCAGCGAGAATAACGGTCCTGGATGGTGAGGGTCCTTAATCATGGGTTCCGCCCTTCTTGGGGCACCGCCTGTTAAAGATATCCTCGATTGTGGTGCTGGTTGTGCTTCCAATGGAGTGGTTAATTCCACATTGCTCTGCAGAATCATGCGATCCTGAGCATTGGAGGCTCCAAAACAGGCTGTGATGCAACCAGTCAGAATGTTCTCCACCCTACATCTATAGAAATTTGTAAGTGTCTTTGGTGATTTACCAAATCTCCTCAAACTCCTAACGGAATAACGCCGCTGACGTGCCTTCTTCGTGATTACATCAATATGTTGGGCTCAGGATAGATCTTCTGATAGATATATTGACGCCCAGGAACTTGAAGATGTTCGCTCTTTCCACGCTGAGCCCTCAATGAAGACTGTGTGACTTCTCCTGACTTATCTTTCGTTAAGTTAACAATCAGTTCCTAACACGCAGGGATAGGTAACAGATTGATTGGAAAATGACATTTTTGACAAGGGGACTGCTCAGTGATCCACCTAATTAATATTTGAGAGCAGATACTTTTCTCAAAATATGCCTTGCTACAGGTCAAGCTCAAGCTGACTTTTATTTTAGATCGCATTGCCAAGACACTGAATATTTGATGTTGTATTTGAGAAGGCTATTTGCTCAGGTACAGTTTGGGATACCTTAAGATATATCGTAAGGTGTACGGTGTAACAACTGAAATAGAGGGCGATTCCTCTGGTTCTATTGTACAACAGAATGGTACCACTCCTTTTTGGCTAATTCGCGGTTTATTTATTTTCCATCAGCAACCAAGAGGCAATCGGTAAATGTTGATCGCCTAGAAAATCGGGTAGTTCAATCTGTTTTCACTCCTTTCATTTTAATATTAAGGAACGGGTTTCAGACTTGCACCAACATTAAATTGATTTAAGTGTGCTCCTATTCCATTGGCTAGTCCCTTTCCTGAAAATATTGTAACTTTGTAATTAAATGTTGGTGGGAATATGGAGCATTGGACGATAGTTGCAGTGTAGAATGTCCATTTTATGCTACACCAAAATAAACAGTTTCTTCACAACTAATTTTACGTTTGGGGGAATTCGTAAGTTCAAGCAAGTCCCAACATTAATCTTTGCGTTAGAAATATTCCCAAGCAGAACTCAAATCACTGTTGTTTTAAACTTTCGCTTGAAACTACGTTTTGTATTGCGTCTATATTATCAAATATATTTTACATTCCAAAAAACGGTGTGACATCTACCAGTGTTCTTAGTAATCATAATATAGTTCAAAGCAACTTAGACCAAATTATTTAATGAAATGTCCTGATTGCATGATTTAAGTCACATATTTTAAGCATGGATATCTAATTTACGAATATATACTAAAAGTTGTGCATGAATATCTTAAATATTTTTCTCCAAATTAGCTTGTGCAACAAACCTCCTCTTCCTTATACAGCAATATGTACAGCAACAATGCCATATATTGATTTCCACGATATTTACTATCGTAATGGATATTTCCTTGCGAGATTCTATTCACAGTAAGTGGAGGTGAAATTGTAAGAACACATGAAAGGAATACAATAATGTATACATACTTTGTTAGAATACGAAATGACTTACGGAACCTTGCAACACCATAAAATAAATAGATTGGTGCTTAGCATGTGCATTTCTGCAAAGGACCCAAGGAACATACAAGATTTACAGGTATCTGATATCATTGGAGTCACGACAGAAGTAAATATGCTGCAGAATGGCACATTGACGAGGCAATAACTCATTCTGCACATGAGCGAAAAAAGATCATGTCAATCTGGCCGAGTTAATCTTGATGTGGAAATATAAAAAAAAGCCTCTGTCTATTTGGACATAAAAGATCGCCACTAATCGTAAACCGGAAAACATTGCATTGAATTTGCAGATTTCTGAAGAATACGGGAACACAATGACACAGGTCTAAACGCGGAGGTGACAAAAACAGACAGAAGCTCGTCAGAAGGCACAGTGAAGTTTGGAGTGATGTGTCAGCTACAGTTGTGATACATTTCGACGTTTACTCGATGCTTCCTCAACACAAAGTCCAGTCTTTCTATCCATGTCATGGATTTTGAAAATTACGTCAGGCCACACAGTGGTGTAACACTTTGACGAGCACCTGCGCTCTGTCAGGCCAGCAATCCGGAGTTCCTGGTAGCATTCCTTCATAATTCCTCTTCTATTCCCACTCCGACTGTTTGTCACCGGCCTCCTCCACTTGCACGGTGAGGCGATACGCAAACTAAAGGAACAGCAAACTCATATTCCCCCTGGCTCGTCTCCAACTCGATTGCATGAACACTGACTTCTCCAATTTCTGTTAAACTGCCACTCTTTATCATTTGTCTCTCCTTATAATCTACCCAAGTCCGGTCGCACACACCTTTCTTCCAGACTACAGCCGCTTCTTTCCACTACCCAACTTACTCCATCCGCTTGTCATCCACACACACTCTCCACTGGCTTCCTTGCCCCTCTGTTCCCATCTACTCTCACCACTTTATTTGATTTCATACTCTACCTTATCAGATTCCATCATCTACATCCTTCTGTTCCCCCATTTAACACTTCCCAGCGTCTATCGCCTTCTCTCCCCCGGCCTCAGTATCTGCCAATAACAAAATCTCAAGCAGATCCACCTACTGCTTGACAGCTCCTGTCTCTTCACTCACCTTTATACCGGCTACCTTCCCTCTGAAACCTCTGCCCAGGTGAAGGGTCTGGACCCGAAACATTGACTGTCCCTTTCCCTCTACAGATGCTGCCTGACCCGCTGAGATCCTCCATTTGCTCTTCGACTATATCTCAGCCAGTGTAGAAATGGAAATAATAAGTGCGTCACTTGATATTGACAACGCTGCTCCATTCACTTGAACTTCCCGTTTGTGCTTCAAAACGTAGACTATCAATTATTCTGTCATCGCTTGGCTTCTGTGGTTAAACCTTTCGTAATTGAACACGTACTGAAAATCAAACGTCAACAGATCATATGTTTGGAATCATAGTCATAGACTTATACAGCACGAAATAAGGCCCTGTGTGTACAGATTTCCCCTCAGATCCCTTTCAAAGCTTGCCCCTCATCTTAAAAGCTATGGTTTAGACTCGTGTACTGATCTCGTTCTGGACTCACGTACTCTGGGAAAAAGAATATGACCATCCACCTTATGAACACCTCTCATCAGTCCATATACATCTTTCAGGCCATACCTCAGTCTACGCTCCAAGGAAAAAGTTCCAGACGATCCATCCTTCCCTTATAATTCAACACCACCCCATCCACCCCCCGAGTCCTGATAACATCCTCGTGAATCTTTTATACACCTTTTCCAGCTTAATCTCGTCTCCCCATAGTTCGGAAAAAGAACAACGCATAACACTCGAAACGTGGTCTCACCAACGACTTGTACAGTTGAAACATGACGTTCCAACTTCTGTACTCAATGCCCTGCCCGATGAAGCCAAGCTTGCCAAAGGCCTTCTTCACCACCCTCTCTCCCGGTGTCGTCTCTTTCAGGAAACTATGTCCGTGCACTCCAGTTCTCTCCTTTCTACAACACTCTCTGGCGCCCTACATTTAATGTGCAAGTCCTGCCCTGGTTTTACTTACCAAACTGCAGCACTCCAACGTCCGAGTGAAATTCCGTCTGCCATTTTTGGCCTACTTCCCCAGTTTATAGATATCCTGTTGTAACCTCAGATAACTTTCTTCACTTTGTTCTTTTTTCTGCAAAATTGACAACCGTGTTAAAATATTGTCGTCAAAATCATTACTACAGATTACAGCAATAATCTGAAAAGCATCTTCCACAACCGCCCTCTGTCTCCTTTCATCATGCCAGTTTTCTATCCAGTTGGCAAGCTCACATTGAATCCCATGTTATCTAAATTTTCATTCCAGCAGATCATGCGGGTCGTTGTCACATGCATTGCTGAGGTCCATATATAAAAGGCCTACCGCCTGCCTTAATGAATCCTCTTGGTTACCTCTTCAAAATACTCAGTCAAATTTGTGAGGTACGATTGGCCACGCACAAAACCATGAACGTATGAATGTATGAACGTATGAACGTATAATTATTGTTCGCTTATTTTCCCTATAATTTCGTTCTTGGCCTCACCACGTCAATGTAAATGATCATTGTGCGCACCCTTTTTTAATTATCTTTGTTTCCAGATGTTTTACTTTTTTTTTCTGGGAAATGAACAATTACGACCTTCCATGTTCTTTTTTATTTTGTTTATTTGTGCCCCAATAAATATTGATTTATTTCGGACTCACCATTTTACTGAATTCTGACAGAATTTTTTTAAACAAACACAACCATCATTCTTCGTGATTACCTTCCCGTTTTTAATCTTCTCCGTGGATGAGCCAACTAACAATTGGGGAATCTATCTTTTATAATTTCGTTTAGGCCAATATCTCATGCCATCTGGTAAAATATTCCGTCGAACTGATACAAATATGAATTGGCTTTCGTCAATACAGAAACTCCAAACAGAGACTCCACGTTCGAGTTCAGCACAGTCGCTCCCATGCAGTGATAGAGCTCCATCTGAAGTCGACATTTCAATGTGCAGTGTCCATACAAGACTGTATGTTCACCTGATGGCGCATGGATAACCTGTGCAACGAGAAGGCATTTTGAGAACTTTTCAATGGCTCAACTTGCTGGAAAAGCTTGAACGTCTGAGAACTAATAAGATAGAAAGCAACGTTTTGGAAAAAAAATCACTTTGCTCAAAATGGGTACACCTGACGAAAGTTAATTAAAACCTGTCCTGCGATTTTCAACAAACTATATACAAATACCCTTTCAGAATTAATGCCCTTCAGTTTACATTGACTCTTCATTCAATCTGTCGAAATGTAAGAAAACATTGTTGCCTAAATAAAAACGGCAACCCAGAACTGACTGACGCTGACAGCAGAAAACCCATGGATCTAACGACCTGCGGCCCAAGGGTTTTGAAAACAAAACTGTCCAGATAATGGATGACTTCATTGTCAATTTCCAACAATCTACAGATCCAAGAATTATTTTCCCGTTGATTCAACGAGTACGAAATTTAACTACACTGTTGATGAAACAATGAAGAAGGAAAACAGGAGAAAAAGGACCAGTCAGCCTAATATCAGTATTGGAAAATATATTATAATCTATTTTAAGGCACTTAGAGAGCAACAAAAAGACTGAGCTTACTAACATTGGATATCTGAGTCTTAGTAAAGACCATTCTTTACCGATGCTTTGCAGATGAAGCATCTATTAAGCATTAATTAATTGGAAAAAATGGTCAGAGCGAATTCCAGGACATTGCATTCATTTCCACTTAAAAATACTGCAGAATTTCCCATAACCGACTGATCTTATATTTGCTCAAGAAAATGAAACCCAAGATCTGCAGAGAAGACATTGATGGAAAGGTGAAAACATGAGAGGTGCTCAGTACGGGATGATGAAGGATGAATAGTTAACAGTACATCGGATGCTGTTACTAAATGCAAACACTTCTTCTTAACTCCACTTAAAAGATAGTCTCCGGCACTTCATTTCTCGTCTCACGTTTACCTATCCTTCCGTTGTTCACTACGTTCGAATGACAAACATGAATGAAGGAAAACACAAAATGAGAATCGTACGTTAGATCTTGTGACTTTGAAAGCTGTCAGAAGGAGCATGATAGAAACCAAGGGGTGTCAAATATTTAAATCATGGAAATATAGTTTAGAAGTAATATACATCATTTTATGGTAAAACAATCCATCGGGACAGAAAAGCCTTGGTAAGAATTTAATAATAGCTTTACACCAAAGAAAAATGCAGGGAATGCCGCCCCCCGAAACCAATGTGTGAGGATTGGGCCGACTTCTTTCGATGTCAAGGGAGGGAAAAGGCTAAAATAAAGCAATGCAAAGAAGGACAACAGAATTTTACGTCAGGAGGCAAAGATTAGAGTTTGCGTGTTTGAAAACGCGATTTCCCGACAAACCTTAAGAGTGAACATTACATTGGCATGTATAATCAAATGGTAGAGAAATTAAGCAAATATTTTATGTATGTATGCATGGAACAATGTGCATAAAGAAACATGAACCGTCGTGTTTGGAAGGAAATCGTCGACACGGTGATTGTCATTTTTCGCAATTTCATCCACTCCCGAATGGTCCGCATAGATGTCAATATATTGCCTTTGTTTGCAAAGGGAAAGATGGAGATAAATGGAACAGAATGGCCCTCTCATATTAGGAGTACTTGTGAAGTGGAAATTGAATGCTGATGATTGTGGCCCAGATGTGTGATCCCTTCCCGAGGTAATATCCAATTAATCTCAGATCTCCTGCCACTTTACTTCCAATTCGTTGATGTTCATCGTTTTTGTTCCCATGGTGAGACATTCCACACAGGTGTCTTTGAAATACACCCATTATTCTTGAAAACTGTTGAAACTGACATGGTCGCTACCTAGGTCTGGGAAACGTGCAGAAGTGTATGTTTCAGTCACACTCGCACTGTCACCTGAAGGGCTTTTATTCGGTAACACCGATGGCTTGATTAGTACCGAATCCTGTACTCATACCGAAGTACAATATGTGATCATATGATTTTCTTTCCACCCTGCTCCAAGTTCACCTGGTCCACCTTTGATGCTTTTCTCCGACTCCGTCTCAGGGGATAGGCTGGCCACCTATATATTGCAAACTCCCAGACACCCATGCGGATCATGACGAAACATGTTCCTACCCTATCTCTTGTAAGGATTGAATTCCACGTTACCAGATCATCGTTTGGTGTCACAGTTATGAGATATACCGCACAGGTAGCTGTGAATTGTATCTATTTATGATCCGAGGCTTTCCCCTACAAGAGTAGACAGATTCTTCCTTTGCATCCCATCTATATCCTACACTTCCGCTCACATGCTCTCCGCTGCTGACAGAGCAAGAACCAAGCTGCCGTGGTGCATACCTTCTACCCAACCAGCTGTTACGGACTCAGTGAAAGTCCCTTTAAGATAGGAGTGTGTGTGTATGTGTGTGTGGGGCGTGCTTACGTCAATAGAAGATAAAGGACGTAATGACGTTGTTGAAGAAGTCAGAAGAAGGAGAGAGAGAGAGAAGGGAGAGAGACACCACCTGCTTGTTTTCTCTATCGATGGATGAGAAACAATAACTGTGTTTGCCACTGAAATCCATGTATGGAATTGGAGGTAATCCGGTGGAGTTCACTTTGTTGCTGACCTGTAGAAGGAAACAGGTATTTGTGTGTGGACGACCACGTTCGGATGCTTTTGGGGTGAGGAAGTCACTACCGAGTAAACACTGAAGTGTCGTTTGGGTTCCATCGTGGAACATTTGGATTTCGTATGTACTCTCTCTATGTTTTTCTACATCTACATCTTATCTTCAGACAACGGTGGTTGTTGAAGAAGCCCTTGCTCATGTTTCACCTTCTGGCTTGCGGAACTGAACTTTAAGAACCATTCCTGAACTGGGAGTTTTGGACTTTGCCACACCCACACACACACGGAGAGTTTAGTTTTGGGGTTAACGTTCAAGGTTTAACATTTTTGAATTCTAACATACTAACATTTTTACTTTGATTTTACGTATTATCATAAGTAGTGATTAATAAAATAGTTTTTAACACTAAATCATGCTCAGTGTGTTTCTTTTGTTGCTGGTTCGTGACACAGCCTCCATATCAAACCGATTATCCATCGTCATTCCTGCCAGTGATAGCAATATTTCACCATCAGATACATATTCCCTGGCCTTCTCGATCGCCCTCACTTACCAAGCCGCAAGTTGTAGTCCCAGACCATGCAACCACAAGAGATGCAACTTCTGTCATTTTAACTCGTTTCCTCCTGCCAGCCAGAGACCGATAAAGTCTTTCCAGGTTAAGCATCGATTCACATGCTCTTCCACGGAAATAAATGGGATTGCATTCGGTATTCACAACATGGAGTCCTCTAAATTAGACGATACGAAACGGGATTGGTGATCTTATCTTCATCTAGACAGCATATAGGCTTTCGGGTTCAGTTTGAAATTCTCCAGCTTTCGGTAACTGAGAATTTCATTATGTTTGTATGAGAGATGGCGATTTTCTTCTTCTCTTAGTACAATATGGTCTGCTGGCCATGTCGAACAGACTCGTTATTCTCAACATGGTACACAGAATGTTAATCATATCTGACCCTAACCTCCATTGTAGCTGCTACTTTAACTAAGTTGGTGTCACCTATCAGAGACATTCCCCATTTTCTATCCATCACTCCTCGACCTTCCCGGTGAAAGAAACCTGTTTAAAAACTTGCACAATTATTCTGCAAAAGTGAATGGATACGAGTTGACGAATAAACTCAGAGTTTGTTCATATCTCTAATATCATTGGATATGGACATAACAGGAACTTCCATTCGACCATGTTCTGCGAACATTTGTGAAGTCAGAAAACAGCTGTGTAATGAAAAACAGAGTTAACATTTCATTGGGCGGATGAAAAACATCGGTGAACCAGAGGGAGGTTGTGAAAATCAAACACGTACGATTACTACCACGAAACCTTACGTTTCAATATTAGATTTACTCATTTTCTTGAACTTGACATTCTCCAGCTGCCGTCCTTAGACTTATCAGTATAGCTCGGAATGAATGGTACAGATTTCTTATTGCTTTTCCGTAATTTCATAAATAACTCTTTTAACACTGAATCAATTGTCTGGGGAATACGTAAGTATTTCGAACACAGTGTTCCACTTGTCAGAGGGTGAAATATATGTCTTTCTTACCCCACAGATCAAACACACAAAATCCAGCAAAACATACATTTTGTTACACACGCCTGCAACGTGTTCGGTGCCATGCAGATGTGAGAATTATTTTGCAAATTGAAAAGGTGAATTGATTCCACAGAGTATTCAGCTTTTGACCAGTCATTGATTTTTATATATAATTCATTCTCAACTGCATGTTAGCAACAAATCGAGAAAGGGCATATCTCCACACGACACTTAGCTTGACCCACTGTTTCCTGCTCCATCCCCTCCCCCTCCACAATTTATTGAGAGTTTAATTTGCCCTGTTTACCTTCTATAAATTTGTTTTTTGTTTGAGATCTATTGGGGTTGCATCAACTCTAAGCAAGATATTGCAGTTTATAAGCAGCAAAAGCGCTCTGAATGTTTGGCCTGACTTTATCCCAGACAGGTCTGTATTTTTGTTCCTGTGATCCAGGAAAATGTACATTGTCTCTGCCATAACTACATTAGCTACAGTATGTGCGTTACCTTAAGCCTGCTAATCTGGACTAAATTTCCTGGAATTTTCCAACGCTATTTCATTGGTTGTTACAATCTTACTTGTCCTCCCTAAAGTGCGATATGTAGAAACAGCAAATTGTTAAAACCACACAACTCGCATCCGTGTCCATCTTGCAAAATGTGGTAATGTTCATAATTCAACTCAGTATTAAACAGTCTTCGTTTCATCAATGATATCTATTTTTTAATGAAAACCTGGATGGGCCGATTAGTAAATTGCAGATGACACAAAGATTGGTGGCTTTCTGGATAATATCGATGACTAGCAAATTATACAATGGGATATAGATCAGTTTACAGGTCTGGGCAGAGAAATGGTAAATGAAATTTAATCTGGGAAAGTGTGAGGTGCTGTACTTTGGGAGATCAAACGCAGAGGGAGAGTACTATTAACGTCAGGCCCATGAACCGCCTTATTGTACAGAGGGATCTTGGGTTCCAAGTGCATAGTTCCTTGGAAGTGGCAACACAAGTCGACAGGATGTTAAAAAAGGCGTATGACATTCTTATCTTTATTTGTCTAAGCATTTATTTCAAGAGTCGGCAACTTCTGATGTAGTTTTATAAAATTCCAATGATGCGGAATCTAGAGTATTGCATACAATTCTTGTCGCCACATTATAGAAAGGATGTGCAGACTTGCAAAGGATTCAAAAGAGTTACCAGGTTGTTGTTTCCATTACAGTTTGTGTGATATACGGAGAAACTGCACAAACTAGAGTATTTTTACTCTGGAGCAGCGCAGGCTAAGTGAAGACCTGATAGATTTTTTTTAAAATCTGTGATATTGACATAAATATCCAAACCACTTCCCCTCCACCAAATCTCCCATATGCCTGGATGAACTTGTTCTTATCCCTAAGCAACTTCTCTTTTGACTCATCTCACTTCCAGCAAATCAACGGTTTATTCATGCGCACCCGCACGGGCCCAAGCTTTCTCTGGCTTTTCCTTGTCTACGTGGAATAGTCTCTGTTCCAAATCTTCACGATTACAACTTCCCAACACTTTCTCCGTTCCGTTGATGGAAGCATTGGTGCTGCTTCCTGCATCCATGCCGATAACATACATGTTATCAACACCGCCATTAATTTCCACCCGGCTCTCAAATTCACGCGGGTAATTTCTGACACTGATTACCCTTTTCTACATCTCTCTGTTTTCATCACAGAGGAAAAAAAGCTATTCACAGATACTTATTATAAAAACATTGACTCTCACAGCTACTTAGACTACACCTCTACCCAACCTGCCTCTTGTCAGGATGCCGTCCCTTTCTCCCAATTTCTCCATCCACGCTGCATCTGTCCTCAACCTAAGGCCCTCTATTCCAGACCATAGGAAATGTCCTCCCTTTTCAGGAAGCCTGGCTTCTCTTCTGCTGTTTGATGAAGCCAGCTCTCGCATCTCCTCTGCTGTCATACTTCTGCTCTGACCCCATCTCCCTCAAGACAGAACAGAAATAGAGCTCCTCTTGTCCTCATCTGTCAACCTCCGCATCCACCATTTCATCCTTCGTCATTTCCGCTAGTAAAATGAGATCCTACCATTAGCCCATCATCTCTCTACCGTTTCCACCTTCCGCAGACACGAATTACTCCTTGTTTCTGGTCCGATGATGCGTCCCCACCCACCCGTCCCTGACCCCTGGCACCTTTCTCTGATATCGCAGCATGTGTGACACTTGCTCTTACACCTCGTCCCTCACCAGCATCCAGGGACCTTAACTGACCTCCCAGCTAAGAGGAAGATTCACCTGCAGTTTCTCCAACCGCGTCGACTGCATTCAGTCCTCCCAAGGTGGCCTCCTGTCGGTGAGACCAAAGGCAGAACGCGACTATTCTGCAGAGCACCTGCGCTCGGTCCGCAATGGGCATGCTGAGCTGACGTAGTCTGGTGGGCTGACGTCTACCTTGCAGAGCACTAACGACAGCTCCCGGTTCCTCCCTCTCCCGAGCCCCCAGTTGCGTGTGATTTCAATTGCTCTTTCCATTACCACATTAACTTGTCCATCTTCGACCTTGTTGCACTGGTAGCGTGAGGGCTATTGCATGCTATGAGATGAAAAGCTGGACAGCTTACAACCAAATGCCATGAAAATTAAGTTTTCCAATTTTAGGTAACCCAGTCTCTACCCTTGGTTCTTTCCCCATATCTACCATTCCCCCCTCTCTCCTGATCCTCCTCCGGCATTATATTTTTTTCTCCCCTTCCCCTCACCCACCCGCCATTCCAGCCCGTCAGACATCTTAGTGCACTTCCTCTTCGTGGTCCATCCACCCACCACACTCACAAATCACCCACAGGCTTTCGCGCTCTCCTATCTGGCTTTTCTTCGATCTGCAATTCACCTCTCCCATAATGACTGCCATCATCATATCCTTCAATTATCAACCTTTAGCAGGTGTTCCTACTTATTTCCCTCCAGCAGCCGTGTCCAAACTTTACGCTTCCCTACCACCACCTCGCTTAATCTGCCTCTCATTCTTTTTCTCATTCTTTGTCTGCCTAAATCTATCATTGTCCTGACTCGTAGGCTCCTAACTCCACCCCCTCTCATGGCCTACCTGACGCAAACTGCCTGCCAGCTTACACCTAAGTCCAGCAATCACCTCGGACTCCTCTGTCATCACTTCAATTCTCCTCTTTATACTGGATATTTTGCCTGTATAATCTGGGTCCTGATGAAGGGTGTCGACCTGAAAAACCGAGAGTTCCTTTTTTCCCACAGACACTGATCGACGCGCAGAGTTCCTCCAGCAGATTGTTTCTTTTTTGCTCCACCTATCGCTTTCCAGCTCATGCGCAACCTCTTCCACTCCCCTCTTAATACGGGCCATCTCCACTCTGCCTTTCAGTCCAGAATAAAAGTATCGGCCCGAATGGACGACTGTTTATTTCACTCCAAAAGTACTGCCTGACCCACTGAGATACTCCAGCATTTTGTTTGTTACTCTATATCCCAGCATTTGCAGTCCATTGTGTCTCAGCCCACAAAATTCATGTCAGCGTAGCAGAAACAGTGTAGATTGGGATAAAACATTAAATGGAACATATTTATATTTCAGAAAACATTCCAATTGAATCATACAAGAGATTTAACATAAGATGTTGCCCTAGCAAATTATGCAGATGTTTTGTCCATTATTTTATCTATGAGAGGGATAGAGAAAACGGTACTGGTCTGGCAGATTGTCCTGACGATTGTATGTTATTCCAATTAATACACAAACACATTTTTGGTTATTTTTCATTACCTCTTACACTGTGCAATAATAGATTTTCCAATCAACTTAGTGATTATAACTGGAGTGGCAAATATGCAAGCAATCCAGACTCCAGCCATATCAACTGACTAACACGCGTTCGTGTGCCCACGTATTCTGGACGCCAACCCCGGCTCTGGTTGCACCTACAGCTTCAGGCCTGAAGCCCAGCTCATATTCTAAACAGATGTTTGGGCCAGATGCATCAGTATAATTATATCCTAACAACAGGTTCAAGCTGAGAACCTAATGCTGATATATAGGACTAGTGTTGATGGGTACAACGGGCGTGTCGACAGGCCTGAAAGGACTGTGCTGTAAGGCCTGTTTCTGTACTGTACCACTCTATTACTCGTTAACTTTAATAACATGAGTGTCATTGTTTCGTGACCACGGGGTTTACAAATGGTGTAGTGAAAAGACCACGACATGGTGGTGATGTATTTATAATTAATACTCATGACGTCCCAAGAAAATCGATGGTAATATGCCTTGATTCCTTGCGATCCAAAGCTTGATGAAATGAATGCTATTGAATAATATTAGGAGTCTGCATAACTCATGTCTTATTGCCATGAACGAATGAAGTGTAAGGTATGAACCTTTGAAATCTGTTTCTCGGTGAGCAAATTGAAATATTGTTCTTGTTTTCCAAAACGTGAGACATTTATAATTCTTATTATTCAGACTGATTTTTGAGCAGTTGTACACTATCACATGGAATATCCGCACACGGTTAATTTATGCAATTTTATGTTATTTTCAATTGAAAAACTATAGGTAAAGAAGAGGGAAAAATCGAAATATGGCTATTGGGAATGTATAACTAGAGACCGTTTGACAATTGTGGACAACTAACCAGAAGAAAGACAGATATGATTCAGAACGGTTAAAATGAATGTTCCCTCGCTTGAGTGCAGAAAGAGGATATTGGCAGGTATACATATCTCATAGAAAAATGATCACACAATCAGATTAATATCAATCATGAACAAAGTGATGGAACAAATATAGGCAGTAGTATCCAGCGGTATCTACTCAACAAGACCCATCATTTTTTTCTCCAGGACAATTGCATGCAAATACCATCATCAATTTCATCAAGCATGGACCAAATATAGGAATTCTAGAGATGATGCGGGAATTGGTCACCAAGGAGACCTGAAAAAATATGAAAGAATTCTAGAGATGATGCGGGAATTGGTCACCAAGGAGACCTGAAAAAATATGACGACGTTGAGTATCAGGACAAAAGTATTGCTATATCTCGAACATAGAAACATACCTGGGATTACCAACATTTAAATCTGCCAGCCCAACTCATCAAAGAGACGTTCCTCAAAGTCTTGCTCAGGACGGAATAATCCTCAGCTGTTTCATAAACTGCCTTCCTTCTGTTTTGAGCCAGGGTACTACTTGGTGACTTAACAGGCACCTGAACAGTAGTGGCGTAGTGTGTGTGGTGTTATCTGACGACTGCAAGACTATATCTGGAGCGTACTGGCTGTTGACCAGACAGACAGAGAGACAGATAGCGAGAGAGAGAGAGAGAGAGAGAGAGAGAGAGAGAGAGACAGAGACAGAGACAGAGACAGAGAGAGACAGAGACAGAGAGAGACAGAGAGGCAGAGAGCGAGAGAGACAGAGACACACACACACAGACAGAGACACAGAGAGAGAGAGAGAGAGAGGGCGGGAGAAAGGGAGAAACTGACTTCCGTACTCAGTATCGATGGATGAAGTACAATAGCTGTGACTGCCACTATACAATCCATGTATGGATTGTTGGAGCAATCTGTGGAGTCCACTATGTCGTTAACCTGTACTGGAAAGCAGGAATATCTGTGGGCAGCCACAAAATGGAGTGCCCTCGGTGAGGCCGATACTTCGGAACGATGGGTTCCATCTTGGAACATGTGGATTTCGTAAATTTTCTCTACATTCTCAGTACAATCTACTGTGGTTTTGCAAAAGGTTTTTTCATCGTTCTACCTTATGACTTGCTGAACTGAACTTTGAGAACTACTCCTGGACTTGGGGTTTGGGAACTTGCCAAACACACTTCGAGTTATAATTTTGGGGTCAATCTTTAATATCTAACGTTTTTGTTTCTCTTATTATTACATCTAGCTATTAATAAATAGATTCTAACATTTATACATGGATCGTTGTGACTCTGTTGTTGATGGTACGTAACAAATTGGGGGCACGTCAGGGATATGAACCCGGGACCTACTGCACCACAAAAGAATCATACCTCTAGGCCTGTGGCTCCTTTGCAGTTAGGGATGAATTCCGTTCTTTTGTGTCAGAGGGTTTTGTCTCACTGAAAGTTGGGTCACCCCAAGTACCAGTGAAAATCCTTAGAGATACTGGGCTTCCCAGTCCATCTTGTTAGAGAGTGTTTTAAATTTTGGTGAGAGACTGCTACTGGCGAAGTAAATCTGGTGAGAGACATTACAGGTGATACTGTGTCTGTGCCTCTGCACAAGGTAATTTTGAAGTCGGAGTTAGTAGAAGTGTCGTCCCGAAATCAATTTTCCCTTTCCGTCCGCTGTAAATAACACAGTGCCACAAGGTCGATTCGAACAAATACCTTTATTAGCAGTGCACCGATAGGAGAATTCTCTTCAGCACTCACTAAGATCGCTTCCCGAGTTCTCCCCGAACAAAGGGCAGACAGACATTTATACAGGAATTGTCACGCACATCCCATGCAAACGGCGCCGCGAGTTTCGGTCAAGCTATGGAGATCCCGAGACAGCTATCACACTTTTGTCTTAGTATAATTGAATTATAATCAAGGCTTTCAAAGGCAGGTATCACCCTTCATTGTTCAGACCAAGTCTTCACCTCGATGTTAATTATACTCAGTATCGCCACCGTCTGACATATCGGAATGATTCCTTACCCGAAACAAAGGCAGTTAACATACTTAACATTCCAACCTAACGAGTGGGTCAGCAGCTTGCTAGTCCTTCCTAAAGAAATATAAATGCATATATATATATATATATATATATTGTTTGCCAGTTATAGGTATGGTTGCAATTCTTAACCCTTCACTTCCTCGGAAGGACCTGTTAAGATCGGACTACGACCTAGTTGACCTGGTGGAAGGATTTTCTTTGTGATAAGGGAATGACTTGGTAGATGGTAAAATCATCCCTGTGGTACAGCTAACGACCAAATCAATTATTGATGAGTCAAAGATCGATTCAGATGTTTATCCATCCTGTGCAGTGACTCGAGCTAGGGTTAAGGAATTGGCCAAGGCTGATAGTCCTGTGCAGCCTGACTTTGTTCCCTGTGACAGCCCAAAACAGGATTCAAGTTATGATGACTTGTCAGAGACTTGTCTGTCTTCACTTGACGATCAAAATCCTTGTGTTGAGTACGAATATAAAGACTTGGCTCTATCGCGAAAAGAATTTATAATGGAACACACTAAAAACCCTTATCTTACTTAATTGAGATAAAAGCACTCTCAAGTGATGAGATTGAGAAGGTGCCAGTTGGATATTATTTTAAATGGAGTTTAATGAGGAACTGGAGACCTCTTGATATTCCTGCTAGTGAGGAATGGGCAGTTGCTCACTAGGTTGTGGTCCCTAAAATTTATAGGAATGAGAATTTAAGCCTGGTCCATAGTATGTCTTTAGGTGGTCATCTTGGTGTGAATAAAACTGTAAGAAATGTTACGAAACAATTATTTTCGCCTGGTGTGAGAAAGGATGTTGTGATGTTTTGCAGGACTTGTCACACATGTCGGATGATAGGTAAACCTAATCAGAATCTCTATATGGCTCGTTTGCAGCCTATTCCTGCAATTTGATGAACCCTTTTCAAAGGCGATTGTGGACTGTGTTGACCCATTGCCAAAGGGTAAGGTTGAGAATCAGTATTTGTTAACCATCATGTGTGCAACTTCTAGACTTCCAGAGGCAATACAACTCAGAAATATTAAGGCCAAGACTGTGTCACAGGTCCTTTAAAATTTTTCACTTTCGTTGGCTTGTGTAAAAAAATTCTGTCAGATCAGGGAAGTAATTTTATGTCAGATCTATTTCAACAGTTATTTTATGTGCTGGAAACTGAGCAGATTGTATCGTCTGCGTATTATCCAGAATCTCATGGGGCTTTGGAAAGATTTCATTCCACTCTCAAAAGTATGCTGAACACTTTTTGTTTTGAAAACACAAAGGATTGTGATGAATGAATTCATTTGCTTTTGATTGCAGTAAGGGAATCAGTGCAAGAACCTTATGGTTCCGTCCCTTTGAACTGGTGTTTGGACATCAGCTTAGAGGACCTTTAGTATTACTGAAGGAACAGTGGGTTAATTAGGATGTATTTCAATTTGTTGGATTATGTTCTGAAATTTAAAAATCGATTGCAAAAGGCTTGTCAATTAGCAAAGGAGTATTTAAAAGCTACTCAGAGAAAACTGAAAACATGGTATGATAAACACGCCCGCTCAAGGACTTTCAAACCAGGAGACAAGGTCTGGGTGTTTTTTCCCATTCAGACAAGCCCCCTCCAGGCTAGATTCCATCGTCCTTACGAAGTTGAGTCTAAGGTCAATGAAGTAGATTATGTAATCAAAACATCTGATAGAAGAAAATATACGCAGCTCTGTCATGTAAACATGTTTAAAACTTATTATGAAAAAGCTGCAGCTGTGGCAGTAGCTGTAGACACTAAATTGTCTGAAGTAACGTCTGGCGAAGGTCATGTTAGAACCAATATACTATAAGCGAGAGTGTCGAAAGAGAATGTATTGAAAAGCATTGAAACAAAGTTGGCACATTTACAACCTCAGAAAAAAACAACAAATATAGTAGTTAATTTCAAAATTTCGAAATTTATTGCCTGATGTTCCAAAGAGAATTCCAGTAGTTTATAATGATGTTGATGTTGGAGAGGCAGAACCGATAGAGCAAATTCCATATCGAATGAAGTTAGAAACGAGTAAATTTGTTGACCAAGAGATTGAGAATATGTTAGACAATGATATTATTAGACGTTCCACTTCAAATTTGAGTTCACTCTGTGTGAAAGTGTCCAAACCAGATGGAAGTGTTAGGTTTTGCACTGGTTATAGAAAAGTCAATTTTATACCAAGTCAGATGTTTACCCTATCCCGAGGGTGGATGATTGTATAGACAGAGTTGGAAAAGCTAAATTTCTTAGGTAGATTGACCAATTGAAAGGTGACTGGTGTGTCCCATTGACCGAGAATAGAAGAGAGATTTCTGCCTTTTTCACACCTTCTCCATTGTGTGAGTACAATGTTTTGCCATTTAGAATGAAAAATGCTCCAGAAACATTTGAAGGAATGATTAATTCTGTGATTCAAGGGTTACAGCATACCGATGCCTATATTGACGACTTAGTTACAGGAAATGATACATGGAAATCTCATATCTCTGCGTCAGAACGATTGCTTGAAAGACTCTCCATAGTCAATTTGGACAGTCGATTTGGCTAAGAGTGAATTTGGCCATGCCACTGCGAACTATCTTGGTTACGTTGTCGGTGAAGCCAAGTAAGCTCCTTTTCAGGCAAAAGTTCAAGTTTCACTGAGTTGCAAGGAATATAGTCTTAATGCTAGGACTATTGTCAGTGAGGAGCATCAGAGGGATCTTAGGGTCTGAGTGCATAGGACGCTCAAAGTGGCGGCGCAGGTTGACTCTGTGGTTAAGAAGGTATATAGTGTACCGTCCTTCATCAATCGGGGAATTGAATTTAGGAGCCATGAGGTATTGTTGCAGCTATATAGTTCCCTGGTCAGACCCCACTTGGAGCATTGTGTTCAGTTCTGGTCGCTTCACTACAGGAAAGATGTGGAAGCCATAGAGAAGGTGCAGAGGAGATTTACAAGGATGCTGCCTGGAATGCGGAGCATGCCTTATGAAAGCAGGTTAAGGGAGCTCGACCTTTTCTCCTTGCAGAGACGGAGGATGAGGGGGGACCTGATAGAGGTGTATAAGATGATTAGATGTATTGATAGGGTAGATAGTCAGAGGCTTTTGCCCAGGACTGAATTGGTGGTCATAAGAGGACATAGGTTTATGGTGCTGGGGAGTAGATATAGAGAAGATATCAGGGGTAATATTTTTACTCAAAGGCGTAGTGAGTGCGTGGAATGGACTGCCGGGAATGTGGTGGAGGCTGGTCCGATTTGGTCTTTCAAGAGACTGTTAGATCGGTATATGGAGCAGAGTAAAATAGAGGGCTATGGGTAGGTCTAGTAATTTGTAGGGTAGGGAGATGTTCGGCAAGCTTTGTGGGCCGAAAGGCCTGAATTGTGCTGTAATTGTTCTATGTTCTATGTTCCACATTTCCAACGCGTACGAGGACAGTTAGAAGGTTTCTGGGAATGGTTGGATATTATCGCAAGTTTTTAAGAATTTTGCTGGTATTGCTCTTCCTTTAATCTTCTGAAGAAGGGGGTGAAGTTTGTTTGGTCAGAGTCTTGTCGAGAAGCATTTGAGAAACTGAAATCTATTTTATGCCACCATCCTGTGCTCAAATCACCTGACGTTGAAAAGCCATTTTCATTAGCAGAAGATGCCAGTGATGAAGCTCCAGGAGCTGTGTCGATACGGAGGGATGACTGTGATGGTATTGACCATCCTGTAGCTTACTTTTAAAATACATTTAATGAGCATCAGAAGAATTATTGCACCATAGAGAAAGAATTGTCGCTTATTTTGGCTTTGCAGCGGTTTGATGTTTGTGTTTGCACCGCTCAGAAACCACTGACTGTGTATACAGATCACAACCCACTGGTGTTTCTCAGCGGAGTGAAAAACATGAACAGAAGTCTATTAAACTGGAGTTTAATTTTACAAGATTATGATCTCATGATAACTCATATTAAAGGCACAGACTGTCCATTGCCTTTCCAGATGTTATGTTTCAAATGTATCTTTTAATCATGTAATTTTGCATAATCATGTAATATGATCATTGCAACACATTGCTTTACTAATTGTATATGTAGTTAAAAATGTCGTTCTTGCAGATCAAAGTTTTTGTTTCGGGGGAGATGTTACGAGCCAGGTTGCTACTTGGTCAGTGACCCTTTAAGGCACCTGAACTTTTGTGTAGTAGAGCGTGTGTGGTCTTATCTGACGACTGCAAGACTATATCTGTAGCGTACTGGCTGTTGCCCAGACAGAGATAGAGAGAGAGAGAGAGAGAGAGAGAGAGAGAGAGAGAGAGAGAGAGAGAGAGAGAGAGAGAGAGAGAGAGAGAGAGAGAGAGAGAGAGAGAGAGAGAGAGAGAGAGAGAGAGAGAGAGAGAGAGAGAGAGAGAGAGAGAGAGAGAGAGAGAGAGAGAAGTTGGGGGGGGGAGGGGAAGAGAAAGAGAGAGACTGACTGCCGGTCTCTGTATCTATGGATGAAGTACAATAGCTGTGACTGCCACTATACAATACATGTATGGATTTCTGGAGCAATCTGTGGAGTCCACTATATCCTTAACCTGTACTGGAAAGCAGGAATATCTGTGGGTGGTCACAAGTCGAGTGCCCTTGGTGTGGCAGGTAATTCGGAACAAATCAATGGAGATCATCGGTGACAGAGGTGTCGTATGGCTTCCATCGTGGAACATGTGGATTTCTTAAATTTTCTCTACATTCCCTCTCAAATCTATTGTGGTTTTGCAAAAGCCTTTGTTCATCGTTTTACCTTATGACTTGCTGAACTGAACTTTGAGAACTATTCCTGGAATGGGGTTTGGGAACTTGCCACACACACACTTCGCGTTACATTTTTTGGGGGGGTCAATGTTTCATATCTAACGTTTTTGTTTCTCTTATTATTACATGTAGTTATTAATAAATAGATTCTAAGATTTATACATGTCTCGTTGTGTTTACGTTGTTGCTCGTACGTAACACTTCTATTTAATAACAACGTGGATAAAGTTCCTAAGGCACTTGGATAAATGCACGGATAACTATGAAAGAAGAATATTTATTGCATAAGTCAAGTTTTATATTAGCTCCAGGATATTTCGGACTGCTTTGGATACTTCATAATAGTGGAGTTTGCAGATACTTAAAAATATTCCCCTGGATTAATACCTACATATTGAAGACAGGTATTACTGACCCACAAAGACGTGAGAAACTACCATCCTATAAAGAGGAAGTGAAAGCAATAAAGAGAATGCAGAAGAAATTCAATGGGATGTTTTCTCGAATAGAACGCGGTAGGCATAAGGGAAGGTTTGATACATTGGGTTTATTGTCACTGGAACGTAGGAATTGTATAGAAGATGCTAAAATTTTGACGGGAATAGACATTCGTGGTAAATTTTACCCAGGGTAGGGGTGTCGAGAACCAGAAGAATTATGATTCAAGTGAAATAAGAGAACAGTAAAGGAGGGATGAGGTTTTTTTTCAGAGAGAGGGTAGCTACTTACTGGACGGAAATATCAGAGAATCTGCTAGAGGTAAGTAAAATCAATAAAGCTTAAAAAAAACAATTGGACAGGTACATCGATAGGAAGACATAGAGATACGGGACTAACACGGGCAAACGCGGAAGTTTCGCTTGCTTTTTTTTATTTGCTGACAGAATCTTGACATTTTACGGCGCGAAATGTCATAATCAGTACACAGTTATTTGCAGAATGTCGCCAAAAGTTCTACCATATTTCTTAAAGACATCTTCAGACGTGTGCAGTGTATTCAGGCCAATAAGTTGCCGATATAAAGGGTTGAATTTGGACTGTTCAGCGTGACACCATTTTGCATATGGTTACAATGATTCTCGAATGTCACACATCTTGCAGTAGAATAGTCCAGTTTTAGTTCTGACATCGAATTGACGACATTGGCAGAAACATCGTTAGTGAACTTACCAGCAAAGACCAGTTTTTTCTTGGCAAGTCGCGGAGGTACATTTTGTCTGCATCATTGTATATTCGGTGCACTTACGATGAACTGATTTCAGAATTTATCCAATGATCTCGTTTTTGAACTGCTACAATTGTGCCCATTTCGTGTCTGACGTCATTTCCTACAGTCCACGTCAAATTATGATTTTATTTTCGTAAGTCTGTGGTTATTTACAACAAAGACCTGACACTGCATGGTGCAATATGTTCCGTCTGACTACGTCTCTTCGTCCTGAAACGTTAACCCTGTTTCTTCTTGCACAGAAGCGACTGACCTGCTGTTTCTAGCAGTTCGCGTGTTCATTTCAGATTTCCAATCTTTACAGGTTCTTATCTTCTTTCTGCATTATGCCACTGTGCGAAGTGGTTCTGTTTCTGGCGTTGCTAATGAATGCAAATGCAGGTATTCCTCGATTTATTTCTTCTGTTATTCTTAACCACGCGCACCCTCCATTACCAGCACCTGAGCGATGCAGGCGAGTCTTTTAAAATGCGGTTAATTATGTCTCCCTGAGTCTTGCTTGGAATTATTTGCATGATTTTCATTGTGCCCACAGCTAACGCTGAACTTCGAGTCTCCCAAGATCCGAAAAGCACGAACGTGCTCGTGGGTTCAAACATCACTCTCTATTGCATTGTCCCCATCTCTCAAAGAAACTCGACTCTGGACATTTATTGGTGGAAACTTGGCGAAAGTAACTTCCTGCAAACAGCCTCTGACAGTAGGAAGATATTTGTTAATTTTAAGCAAGGTGGAGCTGCCTTTCATCTCCTGAATACCAATGCGCAGGATTCTGGCGTCTATTACTGCGGAGTGAGAAATCTGGGAAGCAGGACTGTAAATGGAACAGGCTCCACAATCAAAGTATTTGGTAGGTATGACAGTGGAAGCAAATATGCTGCAACACAGAGTCGTGCATCTATCAATTATTCCATACTGTAAGACGTCAACGCAACGTGGCTGAAACATCTTTTTGAGGTACCCATATTCTGCGTTACGGTTTTTAATAAGCTCCCCCGATGAGAAATTTATTGGGTGGCCTTTTGTTAATAAGTTGGTTGTCCTCCAAATTCACAGAAACACAGATTCCAACAAAATTACTATTTACTTGTCAGTACACAGTGGGGATCTAACATGTGCTTCTAATTTGTCTTGGGCATCCCTCCGTCCTTCTGAATTTCTGTACGATTTTATTCTGAAATGGCCTTTCTGTACTTTTTCCTTGAGTAAATATCTATATCCTTACTGACGTGCTCAATAAATATAATTGGATACATTCAGGATTTTAAGGAGCCCTTTTTTGAGATATGACCTGAAGCAAAGTAAATAATATCCTGCGCTGAAATGTAGGATTTGAAAAGGAGAGGAAATCGGTCAATTCTGTGAATTATATAAAAGTATTGTAGAAAACATCTGCGGAGAATGGAAGTGAGTTACAGAATAAAGCTATTCTGATAAACGGGCAGTGATGTGAATCGGTAAATAGCGTTTTATTCCGCGGGTGTTGGCTGCCCTGCTGAATATTTGCAGTATATGTTTTTTATAAGTTTTATGTATAACCATTTTGCCGCGACGATTATTGGAACAGTTATTTGGCTTGATTTTCTGAACTGCCAAAATAATAGATTTCCTGAACATCAGTTGCGACGTAGTTAACAAAAATTGTGATATATAGTTGTATAAGTGTATCATTTTTCAGAAAACAAATAGATTTTCTGCCTTACTTCTGCAGTTCCGCCAAGTCACCTCAGGATCTCCAAAATGTCTGATCTGAACTCCACTACCCTGAATCTCGCATGTGAAGCTGATGAATTTTATCCGGGAACCCTCAACCTCACATGGTACAAAAATGATATTGAGATTGTAACCGGCATTGACACAGCTGTAAAACTGAATATAAATGGATTATATGAAGTGTCCAGTCAATTAAAGGAGACGCAACCCCTCCAGGACGGGTCTATTTACACTTGCCAAGTGGCGCACCTCACTCTCTCTTCTCCAGTTACTGCAACATATCGTGTTACGCATCCCAACACAGGTAATGGACTGCCACATGCAGTCTTTGTTATTGAAAATGCTATAGCGGCCTCGATTGAAACTGATTCAGAGTGTGGGCTTCAGTAAGTGACGTGTCTTAGTGGAGAGGGCAATTGGTGAGTAGCAATAGATGGCTCTTTCTATCTTTCTTTCCTCCCTTATTTCTACCAGAGAAATTAAAAGTGAGGACAGCAGATTGTACTCGGTTGTAGTTGCAGTTGAGTAAGACCCCGAACCAAATTAGTTACACCAATGAGTTTTGAGTACGTCGGTAATTCAAGTATAATGTATAGCAGGAGGAAGAGATTCATGGAGTGGACTTGCTGTTTTTATGGAACATCAACAAAACGGCCAGAGTCCCTGGTCACCATTTTCGTAGGAATTGACTCCAGCAGCATCTGGTGACTCACCGTCTTGTTCAGATTAATTTGAGGATGGATTCGCCATTGATCATCCTCAATACTCAGGAAATCATTAATAGAATGCTTACTGGCTTGTCATCCAGGAACTATTGCTACACAGGCAGAAAAAAACGATTGGTGACCAATGGGGAAAATGGAAGTCACAGACGGTAGTGTTGAATCTCGCTGTGACCATCCACTCTCAAATAGATATGCTGTATAGTAAATTTCTGGTGACGCTCTGGGGTGGTCTCTCAAGAAAAAGCTGGAAGAGCCAAATGAGCGGCACCACCAATGGCTCTGGTGCACGTGAGGGCAAAACGAAAGATTAGGAAAGCTGCTGTGACAGGGGAATTTATTGTAAGGTAATCGGAGAGGCAGTTCTGCAGGGAGAATTGTATTTTTCGTCCTGGTGCCCGAGTCCAGGATGTTTCAGAGTGCTGCTGGAAATTTATCAAGAGTAGGAAAAACAGCCAGAAGTCGTGGTAGACATTGGCCGTGACAAAATAGGTAAAAATGGAAGAGTTCCAGGAACCTACAGAGTTTTGTCAAAGCACAAGGGTCAGGCCCGCTAAAGTTCTAATATCCAGATTACGTGTACATGTAATCCCCGAACATGTAAGTACATGTGCGGGTGAGCATAGGAAGAGGAGGATCGTCAGGTATATTCCTCGTTAAATGATGGTATAGGTGGGAACAGTTGTGTAAACAGGGATAGGTGCTGGGACTCTTAGTTTTTGGTATATATATTGAGGGTATATTGAATGTAGGAGGTATGATTAGTAAGTTTGCCGATGATGCGAACGTAGTTGATGTTGTTGATGGATAGGATGGTTGACGTAGGTTTCGAAAGCTATTTATCAGTTGATAATTTTGGCAAGGTAATGGCAGATGGAAGTTAATTATGATAACTGCAATGTGATGTCTTTGGGGAGGAGAAATCGGATCAGGGTACAGACATTGAATGGAGGAGCACAAGGGAGCAATAAGAAGCAGAGGGGTCTCGGCGCACCAGCCCAATGAACCCTGAAATTGGTCGCGCAAGGGAATACGTTGCTGAAGAAGTCCACGGATATGCTTTGGCCAGGGCATAGACTGTAAGAGCAGTAAGATTGTTCTACAATTTAATAAAACATTGGTTGGGTTACAGCTGAAGTAACAGGGGAATTTCTGCTCACCACACGACAGGAAGGACGTGACTGCACCGGAAATGGTGCAGAAGACATTTACCGGGTCTTTGCTGCAGTGGAGAGCTTTAGTAAGCGGAAAAACCGGCTATGTTCGTGTTGATTTGCCTGGAGCGTCGGAGGCTCCTCATAGAGAAATGAAGAAATATACAGGTAGATAGGGTGGATGGTAATTATCGAAGCATACAGGGTGGATGGTAAAAAAATTCCAACACATGTATTAAACTGGTGAACATAGCCTTCTGACGTGGAAAGCATTTTAGAGGTGAACTGGGGGAAATGTCTTTTCTCTCATAAAGGGCTTGGATCTGGAACGCAATGCCTCTATATTCTCACATTTAACACGAGCACTTGAATTGTCAAGGAATTGAAAATTACAGAACTAGTGCTGGTAATTGGGTGTTTAATGGTCGACATGGACATTTTGTGTTAATAGCTCCGTTTCTGTGTTGTCTGTATTTATGTCTCTTAGAAAACAAGAAAATAAAAGTAACTCGATGTTAATTACATTGCAAATTTAAGCTTAGTGGGTGACATTTAGATTAGCAACAGGTCAAACGTCCACATTTGAAACATGGTTTCAGTGGTCGCGAATCTTCTTCGGGGTCGGTCACTGAATGCTTCAATTCGACCATATTCTAAGCTGTCAATATTTAATTTGTCGTTAATTTCCTATTGAACTTCAATTACCTTTTCACTGAGGGAGCTGCATTTATTGATAACAAAATGGCAATGATATCTGATGGATGGTCAACCATGTCATCGACCAAAATGTAGAAATACAAGGGCGGCTATTGCCACACTTACTGAGTAATTCCACTTCCGTATAAGTTGCACTTTCTCGTCATCTTACGCAATTTATTGTCAACGTCTTTTTTTCGGTTTTCTGCGTCAACTTCAGTGCTCACCTGAGCATCCTTCCACTTTGAAATTTCGGTCTCTGTAATTATTATAAATTCCTCACTTCCATTAGCCGTAGGTGCGAAACTAAATCGTTGATGAACATTTGACTTCTAAAATGTAACACACAATATTACATTCCATCAAAGAATTATGCGCGGAAAGAACTTCCACCATTGGAAATAATCGCTGCTGTTGTTCGTCATAAACACAATCCTCACCACCTTTCCTCAACGTTTTGAGAAGGTTCCTCTCTTCAAATGCCGCTGCCAATTGCAAAGGAGACAAACCTCTTTCGCCCAGTTCCTTCCAATACATTGGAAGCTGCTCGTTAATGTCGTGTTTACTTACTTATTTTCATTTTCCTCCATGAAATTTCCGGGCGAGGACCCTAAAACTATTGTTTGACCAGCTTTACTAAATCGAGGAACTCAAATACAAAAGTTCTGAAGAAAGCAAAGTGTATAATTTCAAATATCCCGACATTTTGTCCTTCTAATCACTTCGGCAAATGCACTTTCTTTGAAACAGTTAAATTTATTCGCTGTGGATAACAAGAAATCCTGGTCTTGTTCTTCCAACATAAATGAATAGATTAATCGCCTTGATACGTTGCAAGTAAAAGCGGCCCGAACACTGATCATTTTACAGCGGATCGACGATATATCATACTTGAAACGGTATATTCCTTCCTATATTACTGACCTCCGGCGCAAATCTAAGGAAACCAAATGTAGACTAAAACGTTCCCCTCTGGCTACTTTTCTTAACGCGTCGCAAAGTAAAAAGTTTTCAAACATGTCTTCATTTACGAAAACCACGTTGCCTTGCGCAATTTTATTGTGATTCCCTAAAGTCTCTTTTACTTCACAGATAATAATTTTTGACGTATTATCCCGCTTGTTGAAGAATAATTTCTCCATTGAAATTCAGGATGCCGCACTTGATTTTTAACAACGTCGAGAGGTCGAAACTAATACATTTTACGTGCAGGCATCTCTTTGATTTCATGAGATAGAGGTCCATCAGATCAATGGGACTTGTTGAATTTTGGTCTCAGTAATTTCTCCAACAACTGAAAATAATTATTTAAATTTCAAAAAACACAGTAAATCAGTAACCCGGACCGATGCTCTGGACTCTTTGAGTTACTACAACAGATTGCTGCTCCAAATACCAGCATTTTCAGGCTCTGGTGTCTCAATAAAGTTTTTGTTCCCCACCACCTCTGGTATGCAGTCGCGCCTGGTATTCTGAAAGAAGCCCAAAGGATTTTAAAAATATGTTTGACAATTCATTACTTCCATGTTTTTTTTCCTCTATCATTCCTTTTAAGGGAAACATCCCTTGCATTTTACTTACGGTGGAAATTCTTAGCACCTTATTTTATATTCCATAGTATTTGGTACACATGGTCTAATTTTATGGATTTTTTTCTGCTTTCGAACCCTGCCCTTCCTGGGTCTTCTGTTTGCAATCTGTGTTTAGTCTTTTTTCACTATATATAGTTAAAGAAGTGTTATTTTTCATAACCCCAATGTCAAAATGCAATTTAGTCGTGTTAGGATTGCTTTAGCGCTGGTGATAATTTTCCCATAGTTCCTCGCTAAGGCATTTTTCGTAACATTACACAGAAATTCACGCGTTTCCTTGTTCCGTTTTTCACATAACTGCCCCGAATTTCAACCAACGAACTGCTAAACATATGACGTTGTCTTGGCTCAGGTTCAGCTTCTTTTGACCTTTGTATATGCTGCAGCAAATATGGATGTTGGAAAACATCTGGAAATCAGCTGCTGATGCAGCAAATCTCCCGCTCCGCTTCTGGAGTTGCCATTTTGACAGTGACAAGCTCTCAAAGGTTAACCGGCAATTTGAGGATTGGACCTCGGCCGTGCGACATTTGGACACATTTGCCACTCGGAGGTTGGTCTGCATCACGAGTTCGTCCATTGTTTGTCAATTTATGCCCCCCAACCTTCACATTCAGTTGTGATACATATGAACGGCAAAGCACCATGTGTATCAAACCAGAAAGAGAGCAACCGTCAACGTAATGTTTCCTGTGCTCTGAAATGCAACAGCGTCCGATGGGTTACAGCCTCAAAGCGACATTTTGTCATTCATTTCATTTTATCTATCGGTGGTTTTAAGAATTTCTCCAAAATTGCGGTAAAGGACCTATCTTCTATTATTTGTATTTTTTTCTTCGATGCGTTCATAGTCCGTAATACCCTCTCTGTGTTGATAAATTTGCAAATTTTCTCTTCACTACCATAGACTGATGTAACTTATTGGATTTTATCCGAATCTGCAAAGTAGCTTTTCTTAGCCTATCAAGCTATTCTTGTTAGATCCCCCAGGTATTTGTAGTAATATCGTTTCTATCATTAAATGCATCAATTGGAAGACCTTTCCCAATATTATCAGAACTTGGATCTGGTATGTTTGTCCAATTCATTCACCTTGCAGTTATTTAGGGTTATGTGGTTATCATTTGATTCTTTTACAGGCAACAAAAACAATTTCAATTATTCTGTGATCTGTGGATGCACGACGGGTGGAGTAATATTTCTGCTGATGGCTATTATTACGAAGGGTTGTCTCCACTGCAGGAGAAAGAAAGGTGATTACCAAACCAATCGGCTTGTACTTACTCGGGTGGTGGTGGGGGGGGGGGGGGAGGAGTTCTTTCACAATAACGATAAGTGCAGCAGGGTTGCCAGGTCATCTGATTTTCCGGGGAGATGGGGAATTTCCTACCTTGAAAGGGTATGCCAAAAAATACATACCTGATTGGGCTACAACACAGCACCGATTGCCTGTACTAAAAATGAAATAAATTTAGAAGGATATAACAGTGATTCTGAAACAAACATATCAGCTCTAATTATGCAGAACAATCACAACCAGTCAGGAATGTTGATGAATTCATAACTAACAGAAGGATTAGAATCTCTGATCATCCCAATTCTCAACAATGACAGAGCACCGTACCTCGTTAAGAAGAGATAGAAACAACTGTCTTTAAAAAAAGCATAAAGAAACGCACACTTGACTGTCTTCGAAGTTCACATCACCATATAAGTCAATCTTTCATTGATTATATCGTTCACAGTTACTATCAAGAAAAAGTCGAGAGCAGAGCAGAGAACATCAGAGTTGGCATATCTCAGAGTGTTGTGCACTAGCAGGTGCGGTGATCGCGAAAACAAATCGTTAAATAATACCCCTGCACAACAACGTGGAGATAGATTTAGTTATGTCATGGGGGCATTTGGGATGGCTATTCCATTACCAGTGACGGTTTCGCCTAAATAGAATATTCTGTCCATTCAGTTTACAGTTGGCCGGAATCTGAAAAATGCAGAAGTGTTTTTTTTTGTGAACAACATATTGCAAAAAATATATGGTAAAATATCTGCACGATTATTTCTTTCATATCTGATGCATCATTTCAACATAAGTTTAAACAACAATTTATTTTTTCTCCATTAGAAGCAAGACGTTATGCAAATACCTATGATATTCCTGAAGACATGGTAATCTTACAAGATTCACTCCAAGAGATACTTAAAGCAATGATATTAATGGTCTGCAATGAAATTAGCAACATATAATACCATTTTGCGTGAATATGTGTCTTTGGTTCCTTCCCATATTATAACGAAAAGTGGAGGTCCCAGGACCTATCCCTGCGGGACACTACTAGTCACAGCCCTCCAATCTGAATGCACTTCCTCCAACAAAACCCTCTGCTTTCTGCAGGCAAGTCAATTCTGAATCCACACGGCCAAGCCTCCATGGATCCCATGCTCTCTGACCTTCTGAAGAAGCCTACCATGTGGAACCTTGTCAAGCGCCTTACTAAAATCCATGTAAACCAAAACTGTTGCACTATCCTCATCAATCTTCCTGGTAACCTCCTCAAAGAACTCTATCAGGCTTGTGAGATATGATCTTCCCTTCATAAAGTCATTCTGGATGTCCCTAATCAGACCATGATTCTCTAAATGCTCATATATCCTATCTCTAAGAATCCTTTCCTACAGCTTGCCCACAACAAACCTAAGGCTCACTGGTCTGTAATTCCCGGGACTATATCTACTACCTTTATTGAATAAGGGGGCAACATTTGCCACCCTCCAATTCTCCGGTTGTGGACTCAAACATCCTAGCCAACGGTTCAGAAATCTCCTCCCTCGCCTCGTGGAGCAGACTGGTGAATATTCCGTCAGGCCCCGGGGACTTAACTGTTTTGTAACAAATCCAACACATCCTCTCTCTTGATATCTACATGCTCTAGAACATTAACCTTACCAACACTGTCCTCGGCTTCATCAGGGCCCCTTTCTTTGGTCAATACAGAAGAAAAGTATTCATTGAGAACCTCATTGACTTCCACCGCTTCCAGGCACATCCTCCCACCTTTGTCTCTAATAGGTCCCACCTTTACTCTCGTCATCCTTCTGCTCTTCAGGTACGTGCAAAAAAATGCCTTAGGATTCTTCTTAACCCCGATCTCCAAAGCCTTTTCATGTCCCTTTCTTGCTCTCCTCAGCGCCTTATGAAGGTCCTTCCTTACTTCTCTATATTCGTCATGAGCCCTATCTGATCCTTCTTTCTTTCTTTCTTTTTCAGTATTTGTATTAGTTTCCAAAATAATACAGATTAATAGTAACATCGACGTTTGTACATGTAATACAAGAGATCAGGAGAACAGTTTTGGCATAGGTAATCATGAAGAATAATAAAATATAAAAAAATATCTGTAGATCCCACGATCTCTTAGTAAATGAATAAAGATCTTTGCTGCTTATAACTTATGTATGCTGCCTTCTTCCCCCTAACTAGTTGTTCCATCTCTCTTGTCACCCATGGTTCCTTCACCCTGCCATTATTTCTCGGCCTCGCCGGGACAAATTTATCCCTCAAATCCTACAAGAGGTTCCTGAACAACTATCACATCTCCATAGCCCATTTCACTTCAAATATGTCATCCCAATTTACACTCTCAATATCTAGCCTTATAGACTCATAATTTGCCCTTCCCCAATTAAATATTTTCCCGTCCCCTTTGCTCCTATCCTTGTCCATGACAATGCTAAAGGTTAGGAATATCTCAGGAACAAAATATTTTGAGTCCTTTGCGAAATGAAAACGATAATGTTACTTTGATTATTCACTATCCTAATTCATTTTCATGTACATAAATAAAAAATATTGTTTTGCAGTCCACGAGGTATGAAACGGATGAGGTAATAACGTATGCAGCATTAGAGTTGTCCAGGTCCAAGCGGGCTTCAAATATCAAAGACCCAGAGGAAAGCACCATATATGCACAGGTAAGATGGAGATGACAACAGGCCTCTCAACATCTTTCTTTTAGAATAGTCAGGGGGTGTGCAAGTTTCCTTTTAGTTTTATTGTCCAGATGACGATCTATTCCAAATCGTTGCATTCACAGAATCAGCAAGCGAATACTGATCAGAAACTTACGTATGCCTCTGTCGGTATTTGATTCCGAGAAAATGGGAAGAACAGACTTGCGAGAAAAAAGTCACAGAATCGAAACAGCGGTATGCTTAATTTAGCACATCAGCATAAATTCATTGTACAATCGTGATTTGGTTATAAATATGACAGCAGTTTTATTGTTGCACAACGATCACAGTTTGACAATCAAGAATTTAGCTTGTGTGCATTTGTATTTTTGATTATCGTTGTTTTTCCATGTGAAAGTCAAACACGGATCCCTTGCTTCCTTTGTAATTACATTGACGAATGCAGTCACTCTTGATTACAAATTAAAGTTAAATCAGATTGATAGCTTGTAAGATATATCTGCTGTCCATCCATTATAACCTCCAGAAAATATCATTCAATAAACTACAAGGGTTTTCTTTCTGGCGGCATCTTGACATGTTTTTTTGAGCTATAGTATACGCTAATTAATTAATTTCGAAGGTAAAACAGAAGCAGTCATTTCAATACGTAATCAGAAGACACAACTGTCAGTTACCTAAGAATAATAGAAGTAGAGAAGGGGTTAACAGTGGAGAGGAATCTGTAATATTGTTTCCCGGTTACGATACCCTTAGTTTAAAAAAAACAAACACTGCAGAAGATATATATAGATAGATATAGATATAGACACACACACACACACACACACACACACACACACACACACACACACAACTCCTTCTTAACAACCCTATCAATCTGCGTTTCCGGGTTAAACGCCATCTGCCACTTGACAGCCCAGATCTACATCATATTAATGTCCTGTTGTAACCTACAGCAATCATCCACACTATTCACAACACCACCAACGTTAGTTTCATCTTCAGACTTACTAACCCACCCTTCCACTTCCTCATCCAAGTCATTTATAAATGTCACAAAGAGCAGGGGTCCCAGAACCGATCCCCACGGAACACCACTGGTCACTGACCTCCAGGCAGAATACACTCCCTCTACCACCACCCTCTGTCTTCTATGAGCGAGCGAATTCTGAATACACACAGCCAAGAGTCCCTGGATACCATGCCTCCTGACTTTCTGAATGAGCTTTCCAGGAGGAATCTTATCAAACACCTTACTGAAATCCATGTGCACCGCATCCACTGCTCTACCTTCATCAATGTGCTTTGTCACATCCTGCAATAAATCACTCAGGCTTGTGAGGCACGGCCTGGCCCTCACAAAGCTATGCTGACTGTCCCCAATCAGCCTGTGCTTCTCAATATTCCGACCATTAAATCCTGTCTCTAAGAATCTTCTCCAGCAATTTGCCCACCACTGAAGTAAGACTCACTGGCCTGAAATTCCCAGGGTTGTCCCTACTCCCTTTTTTGAACAGGTCTAGAATGGCATCTACTCAAGTCGGCCTGCCCATCTTCTGTGTCAGGAATCGTTCCTGTACACACCATCTATCCCTTTTGCACTAAGCAGGTATTAGGAAATCAATATTAAGGAAGTTGAAATCACCCATAAGAACAACCCTGTTATTTCTGCACTTTCAAAATCTGACTCCCGATCTGCTCCTCGGTGTCTCTATGCTATTGTCTGTAGAATACACCCAACAGAGTGATCGCTCCCTTCCTGTTTTTGACTTCCACCCACACTAACTAAGTAGACCATCCCTCCAGGACATCCTCCCTTTCTACAGCTGGAATACTGTCCCTGATGAGCAGAACCACTCTCCCATCTCTTTTACTTCCGATCTGTGCCTTGAAACATCTAAACCACGGAATATCCAGCAGCCATTCCTGTCCTTGTAACAGCACATCTCTACAATGTCCACAACGTCATAGTTCCATGTACTTATCCATGCTCTTAGCTCATCACCCTTGTTCCTGATACTTTTTGCATTAGACACCTTCAGCCCATACAACTGACTGCAATTTTGCCCCTACAACAGCCTATCCTTCCTCACAGTCTTTCTACACCCCGCATCTATTTGTACAGTAAATGAACCAAGCTCTGACCTATAACTCTGGTTCCCATCCCTCTGCCAAACTAGTTTAAACCATCCCCAACAGTTCTAGCAAACCTGCCCGCAAGAATATTGGTCCCCCCCCAGTTCAGGTGTAACCCGTCCATTTTGTACAGGTAGTCTTCGACAGAAGAGATCCCAATGATCAACAAATCTGAAGGCCTACACCCTGCACCAACTCCTCAGCCATACATTCATCTGCCAAATCAACCTATTCTTACCCTCACTGGCGCGTGGCACATGCAGCAATCCAGAGATTACTATCCCTGGGGTCCTGCTTTTCAGCTTCCAACCTAACTCCCTATATTCCCTCTTCAAGACCTCACCTCTCTTCCCATCTATGTCATTGGTACCAAAATGCACCACGATCTCCGGTTGTTCGCCCTCCGCCTTCAGAATTCTGTGGACCCGATCCGAGACGTCCCTGACCCTGGCACCAGGGAGGCAACATACCATCCAGGAGTCTATTTCGCGTCCACAGAATCTCCTGTCTGCCCCCCTTACGACGGAATATCATAACCACTCTCCTCTTCTCTCCCTTTCCTTCTGCACCACACAACCAGGCTCAGTGCCAGAGATCTGGTCACTGCGGTTTTCCCGGATGTGTATCCTCCCTCCCAACAATATCCAAAGCGGTATACCTGTTATTCATTGGAACGGACACAGGTGTAATATGCACTAACTGCTATTCTCCGTACTTCTCTTGACAGCCACCCAGCTACCTGCCTCTTTCAGCTTGGGAGTGACTGCCTCCCTTCCGATCTTTTCTATGAAAAGATATCATCCAGCTGCAGCTCCAGTTCCCTATCACGGTCTGTACGGAGTTGCAGCTGGATACACCTCGTGCAGATGTAACTATCAGAGAGACTGGAGGTCTCCCAGAACTCCCACATCTCACAAGATGAACACACCACTAACCCTCCAAGCCATTTTAGCTTCTCCTGCCTGGCACTTAAGGAAACATCGAAGAAAGAAATAAAGAAACATACCAAAGACTTACCTTAGCCTCCACCTATTCTCGCCAAAGTCTCTTGAGCCAAACCCTCCTGTGTTCCTCTCTAACATAGCTCCACTCACACAATGGCCGCTCTCAAAATGGCCATTCGGCTTATACCTACCTTCCTTTTATTTTCGGCTGTTAATTAACCAACCAACAGGTAACAGTTTGTAAATGTTCCGCTCTTAGATTCTTGCAAGGTGAAACTCACAAACACACGCACAAGACTCACCTCTTTTCAAAGATACCGCTCCGAATCTCGCTCCAGCTCCCGACTCTGCAACGTGAAACTCATCACAACGCAACACGTCTACAGTTAGTTGGAGCAGTCTCGTAATCATAAAGCGTTTTTCATGAATAAATTACAGTTATTATTCTATGAATATACAACTGAAGGTTTGGTTCTCTAAACCATACAGTTCATAAATGCACTGCACAGAAAGTAAAACGGGAAATGCTGGAAGAACACAACTGTCGAGAATAAAATGGAATTGAATTTTCCGATCAAAGACAATTTAGTCAAAGCGTATCAGATATGAAGGTACATTAGATCTCCAACAAGCTCAATCAAGGGCCGCAAATTTCTGGTTTCATTATGCTAATGAGAAAAGTATCTCTGAGATAAAAAAAAACAATTATATTAACATTTTCGACAATTAAAGATGCAAACATAAATGCCAATTTCCCGCGTATTCGGACCAAAGATAACTCCGTTTAAACTTTAATCAGATGTCTTTTTTCTAAAAAAAACTGTGTTCGAAACCTGAAGTAAATCCCTCATTACGGTTTTCGAACGATCTTTGGGCGCATACCGTCGTCTAACTACCCAGCTGGAACGAGAAACAGCCACTTGATATCTTGAAAAGCGCATACCACAGTGTGGCCAACACATGCCCTCCCGGTGAGTCATGAGAAAACAGTTTCAAATAACTTGCAGCGAAAACTTGTAACTTCAGGGTGAGAATTATTCGATAGTCGAACTTTGTTTGGATATATTATTTATCGAGTTCCAGGCCGAAGTAGCATCGGAAGTGCTTGGACTGCAGAGCACTATGGACTGAATTCGTCGAGATCGTGATTATAAACTATCTTGCTGACGGATCACGAGGGCAAACAGCTATTTACTACATCAGGAGTTCAGTTCAATGTCAGGCGGAATGTTGAACATGCTTCAAGGGGAATTAGAATATACTATTGTGTATTTAAGTTCTTTATTTCTGTTTCTTTATGTCTCTGCTCCACGTATTTGCAAGTCTGTCATCGTTTTTGAACTACAAGATTTTATTTGAACATGGGCTGATGATCTTAACGTGGCTGGAGGTAACACATCAGCCTCGTTATCTTATTGATGGTATTAGATGAATGTGGGAATAAAATGGAAGGCATAATTCTTGCTACTCCATTTCATGATTTAAATAGCTTAAAACTTTCTAACACACACACACACACACACACACACACACACACACACACACACACACACACACCACACACACATATTGCCTCGGCCGAAGCCTTTCGCCTACTGATGATAAGTCAATGCCTCACCTTTCAAATAAGTTGTTCCAAAATGCCTAACACTAAATATGATTGTAGAATTAGCATTCAAATCACCACCGCTCTGAAAACAAAGCGAACAAAAGTCCCAACCGTAAATAATGTCTCAATAATGTTCCGGACAAAGTTACTATTGGTGAATGTCCCTTTAACACATAGCACAGTAGTGTGTGTGTGTGTGCGTGTGCGTGTGCGTGTGTGTGTGTGTGTGTGTGTGTGTGTGTGTGTGTGTGTGTGTTTGTGTGGCGTGATTACGTCAGCAACAGAAGACAAGGGCGTGATGATGTTTTGGTTCAGTCAGAGTCAGAGAAAATATAGAGTGAGGGAGAGATACACCCTGACTGCTGGTCTCTGTATTGATGGATGAAAAACAATAACTGTGTCTGTCACTACGATCCACGTATGTATCTTTGGAATAATCCAGTGGAGTCCACTCTTTCGTTAACCTTTATAGGAAACAGGTATTTATGTGGACGGCCACGTCTCGAATGCCTTTGTGGTGAAAGATACTTCAGAACAAAACAGTGAAGATCATCAGTGACTGAGGTGTCGCATGGGTTCCATCCTAGAACATTTGGATTTCATAATTTCCCTTTATTTTCTCTCTACATCTTCTCCAGTGAACGGTGGTTTTGCAGAAGCCTTTGTTCACGTTTCACCTTATGGCTTGCTGAACTGAACTTTGAGAACTATTCCTGGACTTCGAGTTTGGGAATTTGCCACACACACACTTCGAGTTTAGTTTTTGGGGTTAATGCTTAAGATCTAACTTTTTATTACTTCCAACATTTAACATATTTACTTTTATTTTTCTTATTATCGTAAGTAATTATTAATAAAACTGGGTTCGATCCCGACCTCCGGTGCTGTCTGTCTATGTGGAGTTTGCACGTTCTTCCTGCGGCCGCGTGGAGTAACCCCGGGGTAAACACCGAAGCAAGGACTGGGGAGAGGAAATGATGGGGTCGCTCCGCTGGAAGCCAGCAGAAATTCAATGGGCTGAATGGTCTCCTATAATATAATAAGTAGCTCAAAGCCATATGAATGATACAGCACAGAAAGAGGACCTTCTGCATCAAACCTGTGCTGTACTAACACAAGGGGACATAATTTTAAGTTGACTGGGGGACGGTATAAGGGGAATGTCAGAAATAAGTTTTTTACACAGAGAGTGATGGGTGCATGGAACACACTGCCGGCAGAGGTTGTGGGACAGATACATAAGGGACATTTAAGAGACTCTTAGCCACGTGAATGATAGAGAAATGGGGGGCGATATGGGAGGGAAGGGTTAGATAGATCTTAGATCAGGATAAAATGCCGGCACAACATTGTGAGCCGAAGAGCCTGTACTGTGCTGTAATGTTCTATGTTCTATGTTATACATGACTTAGTTTGTTTCTTTTGTTGCTGGTACGTAATAATAAATCTGAAGAAAATAACTAGAAAGTAGTTAACAGCAGTCAGCTTCACGGGACAAATACTGATGAAGAAAAGTAAGATACATCGGATGCGGGATATTTGCTTTAAATCATAAAGTACTTCTAAATCTCGGCGAGTTAACCAATAAATGAAAGGAGACGGTCGGGCATGCATTTCCTGAAATGTAACCTTTTCTCTTCTGCAGACTTCGGGACTTCGGGACAGATAAGTTTTTCTTCTTTTTATATAGGTTTTTTTTCATATCAGGTTTAGTTTTATAAGGTTCTTCTTTATAAGTTTTTGTATAAGTTTTAATCGGGCATAGTGGGGACTGGATTGCGCAGGCCGGTGACGTCAGCAGGTAAGGAGAGGGTAATTAAAAAAACAAACAACCATACCTAGCGGGCAGCGTGGGAGCGGGCAGTGGAGTGAGAGGGAGCAGAGTGTTTTGGGCTTTGGTTCAAGGGGTTTTGGCGTAAAGGGGCGAGGAAAAGTAGGTGACTTGAGTGAAGGGGCACGAGTGCGGTTTCCTGTACTCGTTGTCAGATGTGGGAGTTCCCGGAGTCTCCCTGCCTCCGGGCAAGCTACATCTGCACCAAGTGTGTCGAGCTGCAGCTCCTGAGGGACCGTGTCAGGGAACTGGAGATGCAGCTCGATGACTATCGTCTGGTCAGGGAGAATGAGGATGTGATAGAAAGGAGTTATAGGCAGGGGGTCACATCGGGACCACGGGAGTCAGGCAAGTGGGTCACAGTCAGGAGGGGGAAGGGGAAGAGTCAGGTACCAGAAAGTACCCCTGTGGCTGTTCTCCTTGACAATAAGTACTCCTGCTTGAGTACTGTTGGAGGAGATAGCCTACCTGGGGGAAGCAACAGTGGAGTCCAGCCCTGTGACTCAGATGGATAGGGAAGGAGTGAGGAGGGCACTAGTGATAGGGGACTCTATAGTTAGGTGGGCAGACAAGCGATTCTGTGGACGCAGGAAAGAAACTCGGAAGGAAGTTTGCCTCCTAGGTGCCAGGGTCCGGGATGTTTCAGATCGCATCCAAGATATCCTTAAGGGGGAGGGAGAACAGCCAGAGGTCGTGGTACATATTGGTACTAACGACATGGGTAGGGAAAGGAATGAGGTCCTGAAAAGAGACTATAGAAAATTAGGAAGGAAGTTGAGAAACCGGACCTCAAAGGTAGTAATTACCGGATTACTGCCTATGCTAAGTGACAGTGGGTACAGGAACAGAATGAGGAGGAGGTTAAATGCGTGGCCGAGGGATTGGAGTAAGTAACAGGGATTCAGATGTCTGGATCACTGGGGCCTCTTTTGGGGTAGGTATTTTCTGTTCAAAGAGGACGGGTTGCACTTGAATCCCAGGGGACCGATATCCTGGCGGGAAGGTTTGCTGAGGCTACTGGGAGAGTTTAAACTAGAATTGTTGGGGGTGGGATCCGTACTGCAGGGACTGGAGAAGAGGTGTTTGGCTCTCAAATAGAGAAAGCTAGTAGTAGGTATGATAGGTAGGTGATAGAGAAGGGACGTGTTCAGACAGGTTTGAGATGTGTCTGTTTTAACCCAAGGAGTATGTGAACAAGGCGGATGACCTTAGAGCTTGGATAAACTTGGAGCTATGATGTGGTGGCCAAATACGGAAACTTGGATGGCTCAGGGACTGGAATGGTTGCTTCAAGTACAGGGTTTTATATGTTTCAGAAACGACAGGGAAGGAGGCAAAAGAGGTGACGGAGAGGCACCGTTGATCAAAGATAGTGTCACGTCTGCGGAAAAGGTGGACGTCGTGGAGGGAATGTCTACGGAGTCTCTGTGGGTGGAGGTTAGGTACAGGAAGGGGTCGATAACTTTACTGTTTTTTTATAGGCCGCCCAATAATAACAGGTATATTGAGGAGCAGATAGGGAAGCAGATCCTAGAAAGGTGTGAGAATAACAGAGTTGTTTTGATGGGGGATTTTAATTTCCCAAACATCGATTGGCATCTCCAGACAGTGAGGGGTTTAGATGAGGTGGAGTTTGTTAAGTGTGTTCAGGAAGCATTATTGACACAATATGTAGAAAGGCCAACAAGAGGAGAGGCTGTGCTTGTTTAGATATTGGGAAATGAACCTGATCACGTGTCAGATCTCTCAGTGAGTGAACATTTTGGTAATAGTGACCATAATTCTATTTCCTTTACGTTAGCACTGGAGAGAGATAGGAACAGACAGACTAGAAGTGTGTTTACTTGGAGTAATGGGAGTGATGAGACACTCAGGCAGGAAGTTGGAAGATTAAATTGGGAACAGATGTTCTCAGGGAAAAATACGGAAGAAATGTGGCAAATATTCAGGGGATATTTATCTGGAGTACTGCATAGGCATGTTCCAATGAGACAGGGGAGTCACGAGAGAATACAGCAACCGTGGTGTGCAAAGGGTATTATAAATTTAGTCAAAAGGTAAAGAAAAGCTTACAAAAGGTACTGAGTGCTAGGTAATGTTAGAGATCTGGAAGAGTATAAAGCTAAAAGGAAGGAGCCTAAGAAGGAGATTAGGAGAGCCACAAAGGGGCATGAGAGGACCTTGAGGGCAGGATTAAGGAAAGCTCCAAGGCATTCTACAAGTATGTGAAGAGCAAGAGGATAAGATGCTAAATAATAGGGCCTATCAAGTGCAGCAGTGGGAAAGTGTGTATGGATCTGGAAGAAATAGCGGAGGTACTTAATGAATACTTTATGTCAGTATTCACTACGAAAAAGATCTGGGGGATTGTAGTGGGGACTTGCAGCGGGCTGCAAAGCTTGAGCATGCAGATACTAGGAAAGAGGAGGTGCTGAAACCTTTGGAAAACTTCAAGCTGGATAAGTCGTCGGGACCGAATGAGATGTAACCCAGGTTGCTGTGGGAGGCGAGGCAAAAGATTGGAAGACTCTGACGATGATATTTGCATCGTCGATGGAGACGAGAGAGGTTCCAGAAGATTGGAGGGTTGCGGATATTCTTCTCTGATTCAAGAAAAGGAGTAGGGAGAGCCCAGGGAATTATAGACCGGTGAGTTAACTCAGTGGTTGGTAAGCTAATGGCGAAGATCCTGAAAGGCAGGATTTATGGAGAGGTATTATATGATTAGGAATAGTCAGCAGGGCTTTGTCCAGGGCGGTTCCTGCCTTACGGGACTGATTGAGTTTTTTGAGGATGTGACTAAACACATCGATGAAGGGAGAGCAGTAGATGTAATGTATATGGATTTCAGCAAGGAGTTTGATAAGGTACCCCATGTAAGGCTTATTGAGAAAGTAAGGAGACATGGGATATAAGGGGACATTGTAGTGTTGATCCAGAACTGGCTGGCCCACAGAAGGCAAAGTGCGGTTGTTGAAAGGTCGTATTCTGCGTGGAGGTCGGTGACCAGTGGTGTACCTCAGGTATCTCTACTGGGACCCTTGCTTTTTGTGATTTTCATAAACGACCTGAATGAGGAAGTGGAGGTGTGGGTTAGTAAGTTTGCGGATGAACCGAAAGTTGGGGGCTGTTGTGGATAGTTTGGAGGGTTGTCAGAGGTCACAAGGGGACATGGATGGGATGCAAAGTTGGGCTGAGAAGTGGAAGATGCAGTTCAAACCAGATAAGTGTAAAGTGGTTCGTTTTGGTAAGTCAAATATGATGGCAGAATATAGTATTAATGGTAGTACTCATGCAGTGTGGAGGATCAGAGGGATCTCCGGTTCCGAATCCATAGGACACTCAAAGCGGCTGCGCTGGTTGACTCTGTGGTTAAGAAAGCATATGGTGTATTGTCCTTCATCAATCGGGGAATTGAATTTAGGAGCTGATAGGTATTGTTGTAGCTTTATAGGTCCCCGGTCAGTCCCACTTGGAGTACTATGCCTAGTTCTGATCACGTCACTACAGGAAAGATGTGGAAGCCATAGATGTCCAGAGGAGATTTACAGGGATGCTGCCAGGAATGCGGAGAATGCCTTATGAATGCAGGTTGAGGGAACTCGGCCTTTTCTCCTTGGAGCGACGGAGGATGAGGCGGGACCTGATAGAGGTACATAAGATGATGAGAGGTATTGATCGGTTAGATAGTCAGAGGCTTTTCCTCAGGGCTGAAATGGTGGCTAGTGAATGGGCTGCGGGCAACAGTGGTAGAGGCGGATACGATAGGGTCTTTTAACAGACTGTTGGATGGGTACATGTAGCTGAGAAAAAATAGAGCGCTATGGATAAGCCTAGTAAATTCTAGGGTAGGGACATGTTCGGCACAGCTTTGTGGGCTGAACGGCCTGAATTGTGCAGTAGTTTTTTTCTATGTTCTATGTTCTTTTCTTCGTTTAACAGGTATCATGTGATAATACAGATTTCCATTATTCTTTGCCAGCGTATCTGCCCCAGCGCACGCCTGCGTTTAACCCCGAAAAAATGGAGTTCAGAAATGTTGAAATGTCCTTAATTGGAAACGTCTTTTGGAATTATACAATGAACACTTTTCTAATGGAAGCAAAAAATAACCCGGAAATCTGTAGATTATACGATTCTGAAAATATTCGTTGTTTGGGAAATCTAGATTTTTAAAAGCAAACACAAATGGCCAGCTAATAAGGACTCCGATCGCAACTACCGGACAGAGTTGCCTTTCTCTGTAAATGACACCACTCGTTAATGTCGCGTTGTTTTAGATACTACAGAGCTCACAAAACGTCCAGCTGTTGTGGGTTGGGATGGACTTGGCACACATTGTCATGAAGCTCTGTCTTCGGGTCTACACGCCTGGTGCTTGGATAAATGGCTTGCGCACACGCTATTTATGCAATTGAGATGTGCACGTGCTTAATGTATTTTCATTTAATATGTCAGATTATTATTATAATTACGGACTGTGAATGTGCAGTAGCTGGGGCTCAGACAGTCGGGTGTGACACTGGACAAGGATAAACAGTTCCGCTGTTATCAGAGGGCGAGACATTCAATAGACTTGAAACTTCATGGAGTCAGTGTCTGTTGAGCCATAATGGTGTGTCTCTGACGATCACAATCCCAACCTCATTTTTATACCATGTATGGTTAAGAGACGGTGGGTAATATCCACCGTTTTAATACCGTGGAGTTTAGGTCAGACATCTTTCAGGTTCTCAGCGCAACGGTCGGAACTGTGAAACTGAAGGCATGAAAATAATGTATTTGATGTCCGAGATAAGTACATGACAATATATTGTATGCACTTCTCATTTAAATGAAATAGAATGTTCATATGTCGTTGCAGATATAATTATGGAAGATACTTCGAAGAAACTGAAGATCCGAATTTTCCAGGATTTTCCATCAGTGATATTTCTGTCAGATAATGTAGGACGATGGGCAAAGTACGGAGTATGAAGTTTATGTGGATGGTTCCAAAAAAGATCGGTAAAGGAAATGAATTATGTGGCCTCGTTCTGAGAATCTCTATCTTTGAGGGTTATTTTATTATCAAAATTCCAATTAAAATGTTTTAATGAATGTGGTTGTTGTTAACTGAAACAAAAAGTCCAAGAGCAGATCCATTGAAATCTAATCGTCCATCAAATCTTCTTCTGCCCTAGTAAAAAGTACACATTTCGCTCCAGTTTAAGTATTATTATTTTTTCCTGTGTAAAGATTAAAATAAACGTGGATATTATTGCCGTGGAAATTATTTCAAACAGGGAGATTATATTGGGAATCTTTGAACCCGGTTAATATCAAATGCGGTCAATGTTTACATTGGGAGACATAAATTTGAAACAAAAATGTAAAACTTTATTTTTGAATAACAAGCACTCTGTTGGAGAAACTGAACAAGTCGAGCAGCATCTGTGGGAAGAAAAGTATCGCCATTTCGGGTCAAAAGCCTACATGAGGAATTAGTTTTGAATATTTCATCATGAATAAGCACAATCATCCTTCAGTTATTCTCTTCAGACAGTGAATTATTAATTGGTGTTGAGGCTTTTAAGTAAAACAGAACAGGCATACTAATTGTTCAAACTGTTCTCGAGTAAGTTTATTTCAGAATTTTATGAACCGCCCGGGGATTCTATGAAGGAAAACGAATAAGGTAGATAAATGTCTCAGAAAGCTATTTTACGAAGGCATGCAATAAAGCTGGATAAGCAGCACGCTTCAGATTTCTTCAGTACCCAGCGATCTCTTAAAAATTGGGAAGTGAACCAACATGGGATGATGGGTAACACATTTCCGGTAGTCAAGTGATGTAATTAAGCAATCATATTGAGCGGATTCCAATGAGTTTAATGGGGTTCATGAAACTCCAAAGAAAAGTGTCATTCAGAAAGAGGCAACACCAATCAAAATAGAGTCCCTGACCAGCCGCCAGTTACGGCAGGGCTTACATGCCATAACAGGCTACAAGACGAAGTTGGGCTGCATAGTTAACAACAGGGCATCCCTTCCTGATGAACTTAATGCGTTTATGCTCATTTTGAACAAAAGGAAATGGATTGTAACCATCCACCCTGAGAGCCACCAGCGCAGCTGAACTTGAGATCACAGTGGAGGACGTAGATCAGTATTTCGGAGAGTGAACAAGAGGAAAGCACCTGGCCCAGATGGTGTCCCGGGCCGCGTGTCAGATCTTGTGCTCATCAGCTGGCAGAAGTATTTGCGGACATATTCAACCTCTCCGTGCTTCCATCTCATGTTCCCTCCTGTTTTAAGAAGACCACTATCATCCCGGTACCAAAGGAAAGCAAGGTAACATGCCTCAATGACTACCGACCAGTGGCTCTGACATCCACCATCATGAAGTTCTTTGAGAGGTTGGTCATGGCACGCATCAACACCAGCCTACCAGACAGCCTGGACTCATTGCAATTCGCCTATCGGCGAAACAGGTCTACAGCGAATGCCATCTCCCTGGACCTACATTCATCTCTGGATCACCTGGACAGTAAAGACACATACGTTGGACTATTGTTTATTGACTACAGCTCTGTCATCAATGCAAGAATTCCAATCAAGCTTGGCACCAGACTCCGAGACCTAGGACTCTACACCTCCCTCTGTGACTGGATTCTTGACTTTCTAACGAACAGACTGCAAACAATGAGGATAGGCAGCAATTGCTCCGGCACGATTATCTCAACAGTGGTGCCCCACAAGGCTGCGTCCTCAGCCCTCTACTCTGCTCCCTATACACTCACGACTGTGTGGCCAGATTCTATTCTAACTCGATCTTCAAGTAGGCAGATGATACCACCATTGTAGGCCGTATCTCAAACACCGATGAGTCGGCGAACATGAAGGAGATAGAGAGCTTAGTGGAATGGTGTCATGACAACAACCTTTCCCTCAATGTCAACAAAACAAAAGAGCTGGTCATTGACTTCAAAAAAGGGGGCGGTGTACATGCACCTGTCTACATCAATGGTGCGGAGGTCGAGAGGGTTGACAGCTTCAAGTTCCTGCGTGTGAACATCACCAACAGCCTGTCCTGGTCAAATCACGTAGATGCCATGGCTAAGAAAGCTCACCAGCGCCTCTACTTCCTCAGAAGGCAAAAAAAAATTGTTTTTTCCGCTTTGACTCTCACCAACTTTTACCGATGCACCAAAGAGCGCATCATATATGCATGTATCACGGCTTGGTACGGCAACTGCTCTGCACAGGATTGCAATAAACTGCAGAGAGTTGTGGATACAGCCCAGCCTATCACGGAAACTAGCCTCCTATCCTTTCCAAGTTACCTCTCGCTACCTTGGTGATCAAAGACCCCACCCACTAGGGACATTATCTCTTCTCTCTTCTTCCATCGGGTAGAAGATGCAGGTACCTGACAGCAGGTATCACCAGACAGTTTCTTCTCCACTGTGATAAGACAATTGAACTGTTCCCTTATACAATGAGATGGACTATGGCCTCACTATCTACTTTGTTGTGACCTTGCACCTTACTGCACTGCACTTTCTCTGTAGCTGTGACACTTTACTGTGCACTGTTACTGTTTTTACCTGAACTACATCAATATACTTTTTACTACCTCAATGTAACTAAACCGTATAATGAATTGACCTGTACGATCGGTTTGTTAGACAAGCTTTTCACTGTACCTCGGTACAAGTGACAATAATAAACCAGTATCAATACCAATACCAAGGCCGACAGCGGGATTGGTTAAATATGCTATTGGCCAAAATATAGTGAATCTAAAGTTAGAACAAAAACAGCATAAGTCTTCCCCGAACACGTTTTCATCCACATATATACTAATCAAATGCTTTTATTGTGGAACCTGTCCCACTTGCAATCCTCCTTCTCAGATTTATCACTCTGCAGTAATAAACTCCAGAGTCCCGTGAGCTAATATTCAGGAAATGAAAGGAGCCTTCACCTTGTTCTGGAATGACATTATCTTGGCACTATCGGAGACCATTTGCAGGAAGTTACTTTCCGCAACTTTACACTAATAAACTCCATTCCCCGCTTGTTTTGAAAAAAAAATGGGTATGTGCAATACAAGATAATACTTGCACCCGCAAGGACACTTGCGCTTTCGGGAACTTGAGAAGCTAGGTACTCTGAATCAACTGTGACTGTCAAAAACACGTGCTGTTAAATGTGAGACACCAGACAATTTACAGGCAGATTAAGAAATAAAGAGAACGTAATGGAAATACCTCTCCATATAATCCTGACTGCATACATGAACCGAATTACACCGACTGTAGAAATATATCATCGTGACTATTCACTGCATGTGACAGCGAACCACAACCGATAACATTAACTGTTCTTGACATCCACATGAAAAGGCAGAGCCAATGAATCCGTTGATTATTAGTTGATAACGTTAGGTTAGTTGCGTCTGTTTAAGAAGATGGGTGGGCGCATAACTCATATTTAACCTTTATTTAAACTGCAGCAACGTCTCTTGAATTAGAGAACTACGGGTTTTGAAGAACAGACGAAACACAAACTACGCTGACTTCTCCCAATTAAACAGACTAATATCCGGGTGAAATAACTAAATGAATGTGGCAAGGTTTTGTGCAAATTGCGCGTATGTCCACATACAACAGTGACTTGATTGACAGTGGAATTGAAACTCGCTTCCACCTTACAGGCTGCAGCATTGCTGCGATGTGCCGTCCTTATTGTCATGCATGAAGTTGCTCGGAATTGTCCAACCTCCAGACTTGATCGGAAATTAACTGCAACGGTAAAATTGACTTGCTAGTTCCGTAAACCCTGTCTATCAGTTAAACGTTGTAACGCTATTTTTTTCTGGAAATGGGAAATTTTCACTTAGCTTTTTACATCATCAAAAACTCACATACTTATCGGTAACATGAGATGGAACATTAAACGACAGGTAATCTCCGGCGGTCTGGAGTTTATAGTAAATATTGTGTGCATAAAAGCTTCGCAACACAGTGACAAGAATGAGTGGATATTTTAGGAGGCCTCACGGCATCTGAGTATAAATCTGGCGAGTTGCAACGTGGGATTGACCACAAAATAAGAATATGATTTAAAACGAATCCGAGGAATGTGCAAAGCAGGGCATGGGCCAGAATAGCAACAGACATTTGACTCTTATTCCGAACTGCAGTGTCTCTGTGAGTGAAATATTGTCATCAATTGTCTGAAGTTATGACAGTGACGAAAGTATGACTTCTGGTGTTGATTACCATTAAGAAACCCACAAATATCTAGCGATCACTGCGGCATGCATTGTTTTTGTTCGGACATTCAGTTCTGCCTGAAAATCGTTTTTATAACAGTGAAAAGAAACAAAAAAAACTCTCATCAAGCAAGCTGAGCTGTGGACCTTCCTTCTCTTATCAGGTGGGCATATTCACCAATGAGTTCATCCGCATTTCCTTCGAAAATCAGACAGTCTATACCACAATACCGGGTCAACACGTTGGCGGGAGTTTATAAGTGATGCCCAGTAACTGAAGCGTTGATCACCTGAAAAAGGCACAACGCAGGCACTCGCCCCATTTTAGGCAAACACTTCCGTCCAAACCCTCGAAATCTGTCACCGAGGCAGATAAAGGCAACAAGAGTGTGTGAACACCAGCTCTTGTATATTCCCCTTCAAAACGCACACTATATTTATCTGTAAATAACTCATCTGTTCTTCATCATTCAGAAGTCTATATCTTGCAACCTCGACTCCAATAGACCACGTTCACCAGAAGAAAGAGCAGTTTAAGAAGGTGGCTCACCGACACATTCTCGATCGTAATTTCGGTTAAGCAACACATCGTAACCTTGCCGGCGAATTCAGTTTCCCCTCCCACATAATAATGCATATGAATAAACCAATCAGACTGCAAATCAGCTTTTCGTTAGCGTGTACAAGAAATTGCAAATACCGCAGCCGTTTAAAAGAAGACATTCTACCTAATCTCAGATTAAAATGGTCAACGGATTACTCTGAGATTAGATCCACCAGCAGAATCATCCTCCCATCATTTGCAGCTTCATTGCCCCACACATCCTGTAGGTATCAATATGGTGGTCTCTGATCTTTCTATGCTATAATGAGTGAAGAACCAATCTGTTCAGTTTCCCTCGAGGGACATTGATCAAGTAAATTAACATGTATCGAACCATTTTAGTGAATGAATACCAGCATATGGACCATCACTGAAAACAAACCTTCAACATTAAACAGCAAAGACAAAGCTGAGCACAATCGTAATCTGTACCCCTAATCTCATAAAATGACGAGAATATCATTTTCATAATGTCTGATTCACAATGGTTCAATCTTAAGATTTGATGGATGAAATCTTGGTTGTTTCTTACATGGATAATTAACTCTTCGTGTCAATTGGTAACATTTTCTCTCACACTCTCTTTCCATCGCTTATTGTATTCTTCATTTTTCATTCACACTCAGCTGACGATTGCAGTAAGGTTCTTGTTAACATTATATCATTCAGTTTCCATTTATTATTGATACAAAACATCTCCTTCTTGAACCTTCTCATGTAGCACTTTTTCTTTGTCAATCAAGCAAAAATATGCGACAATAAAACACTTCTACCAGACATATAACAATTGGTAATATACTTCTAAAATGTATACAGTTTACATTAAAACAGACCAAATGGTTCAAGTACCCAAAACTATTTTACATCTTCCGACCTAAATTCAGCACAATCCTATTTCAACTAAGTATATACAGACAATACTCTGCTTCTTTTCCCTTGCACCTTTTTCTGCATCCTTCACATATTGGCTTGCAAACTGATGATCCTTCACTGAATAAACACGTTCATTTGTCGGATGTCAGGTGGCATTCATTATTATCAGCGCGCCCGTGCTCAAAATACGACGATCAGGCTCATGTCCAGATGCATTATAGAATCTATATTGCTCTCAGAAATCCGTTTATAGCGCTGTTGGCATTGTTCTCTTTCAGATAAAATCTTAAGATACAGGAAAATCCTCCAATAGAACATGGACGAGGAGGTCGGTTAATATCGCAGCCATTGTTTTACATCAGATGAAGCAGTCAATAATTTGATCGTAAGTAGTTTGATTAAATGCAGGTAGATTGATAGACAAATGAATAGATACATGGGCAGAACGATAGAGACGCATACAGACAGATCGACATAAATAGATAAGATAGATAGATCGATAGATAGATAGATAGAAGATAGATAGATAGATAGATAGATAGATAGATAGATAGATAGATAGATAGATAGATAGAGATGGATGGATAGATAGATAGATAGATTAGATAGATAGATAGATAGATAGATAGATAGATAGATAGATAGATAGATAGATAGATAGATAGATAGATAGATAGATAGATAGATAGATAGATAGATAGATAGACAGACAGACAGACAGACAGACAGACAGACAGACAGACAGATAGATGGACAGACAGAGATACAGACATACTCAGATAGACAGATAGATAGATAGACAGACAGACAAACAGATAGATGGACAGACAGAGAGACAGAGATAGATAGATAGATAGATAGATAGATAGATAGATAGATAGATAGATAGATAGATAGATAGATAGATAGATAGATAGATAGATAGATAGATAGATAGATAGATAGATAGATAGATAGATAGATAGATAGATAGATAGATAGATAGATAGATAGATAGATAGATAGATAGATAGATAGATAGACAGATTGAATAAATGGGGAGGCGTGCAAAAATAACACAGAGAGTAAAGCTGCTGGCTCACAGCTTCAGCGACATGGATTCGACCCTTACTTCCGTTGGTATTTACAGTATGTGGAGTTCGTACATTCTCCCTGTGAAAGCAGACAAATCATTTCTTCCGGGAGTTCCAGTTTTGTCCGATGTCCAAAAATGTGAGGATTGATCAGTTAAATGGTCACTATAAATTGCCTCAGCTTCATTGGTGTAAGGTAAAATCCGAGGGGAGGCTGATGGTAATATGGGAAGAGTATAATGAGGTGGTGTAGTATTAGCGGAAATTGCGTGATTGATGGTCCGTCCGGTCTCAGCAGCCTGAAGGGCCTATTTCCGTGTTGTCTTATTCTTTCACTCTGACTGAATAGATAGATGGATGGATGGATGGATTGGAGGGTGGACCAATGGATGATGAATGAATGAATAAATGATTTTGAGATGATTGATACAAAATTACATTAGCCAATGTGTTACCTACGTAGATTCTGCAGTAACGAATCAAGAAATACGAAAATACTTCCTGGATTTACAGAAGATAACACAGTTATTAGCCAACTACTAGAGGTGCAAATGAATGATTGTTTTTGCTCTCATTCCCTGTACTGTGCTCAAATAATAAGCGGGATCAGGTGCTTGCATGCGGAGGTGTCTTTTATCTAAGAAGTTCTGACATCAAAGGAAGCGGATTACCAATGGTTAAAGATCACGTACGAAGGAACCCTTATCCGAATGAAAATAGCGGGAATTTCAAACTGTCTCCGTCCTAACCCGTGCCCAGTGTTTTATAATTCAATAGTGCATCTGCAGGGAATGGAGGGCGTTACCTTGCTCACAAAAATATTACCTGTGGGAAATTCGGGACAATTTTCGCAAGTATTTATTATTCGAAAGTTCTCTGGAGCCATATACTTCATAAAAATGTCTGCTCTACGTGTGTCTAATATTGACACAAAGGCTTTGCTAGTGTTATCATAACATACTGCAAAACTCCATCGCTTCCGTCTTTAAAAAAAAACCTTAATTGCTTTAAATACAGTTTCTAGCTGCGCTGTCTGTTTCTGTTGACACCGTTAGATATTGAAGTTGTGTTCAAATTAGATCAATGTTTACAAAAGTGAATTCATCTCATCCGTGCGCTTTGACTGCTCCTCAAATTACCAGATTAAATCTTTATTTCCCGCTTTCCATAGCGACAGGAATATTCATAACATTGCAGGATGTGAGTGACACTTGCAATGTCAACCTGAATTCTTCATCACTGTTGACCCAGACATGGGGTTGCCGATCCACCTTCATGAACCAGGCTCACAGCTGAAAAGATTCCGCCATTGTGCTCTCAGGTCAAAGTTCGTGGATTTGGTGTTAATGAAAGTGGAAGAACGTTGATGCATTTAGGGGTTGGTAATGGGGAGAGGAACCTGCAGGTTGGGGCGTTCTATTTTACGTAATTCCGTCGTCCTTTTTGATGCTACTTGTCATAGGTTAGTGAAGTTATATCGAAGAATCCTTGTCGAGCCGATCAAATGCGATCACAGTGCGTTGTTAGTGTGAATGTGCAAGTGGTGGATGAGTTGCGAATCGAATATTGACAGCAGGAAAACTTTTCAGTGTCAACAAAGAATTTTCGCTACAGATCATTTACCCCTGGCATGCTCTTGGAAACACAGTGGGAATGTGAATGGTCCAGTTAAGCAGTTGTCATCGGTAAAATCTAATATTTTTCTGTGTACCCTTGGCAATGATCATGTTGTGAAATTTCCAAGTGAAACGCTGACACTCTCTCACGTTGAAGCTGATAATTATCCGACTCTTTTATAGCACAGACAATATATGCCAACACCTAGATTATGCATAATTCGGATCTATTTACTGCATGCAGATTTGGGCTGCTTCATTCTCTGAGGAGTTTCAAATCCAAACAAAAATCAGCGGATTTAAGGGGCTGGGAATATGACTCAGGACACATCTGATGGAAGTTTGTTCTGCGAAACTGCACATGGAAAACATGTGGATTCCTTTCCTTGGTTAAAAGAAACGTCCATTGAGTACCTATGTATTTCTAAGCGCTGCTGGGGATTTTTCTTTGTTTTGTGATGATTTAGGCGATGCAAATTTCAGTAGAATAACTGATATCCTTTAATTATCGCTGCATAGTTAGTTATTAGCTGTTTTATTGATCGAAAGACAACTTTACAGCAACGTACAAGTGAACGAGTATTCAGCACTGTCCAATCGGGCAACAACACCAGACCTTTCAAGTGGGAAAAATAATATCGTGAATACCTTTCGGTCACTGAGTGTGTGTGCATTTTCTGAATTTACACATACACACAATTTTGATCTGTTTATAATCTATATTGTGTTGCCTCTCATTCTTTTCATCAGACCATGCCATTCCAATTTCACGTTCTGTTTCAATTCCACCCAGCTGGCACATTTGTGTCCAGTTCTGCACTATGTTTGTGATCTCATACAGTCATATTATTGTATTGCCAGCTTTAGTTGACATGGATATTTTAACTGTGCCCAACATACCCGATTCCAAGTAAGTAATGTAACAAATATGGACTTCGTTGTTAATGACGACCACGAGAAGGCATATTGTACAGTTCATGCAAATTGGATAAATACTATTGATCCATGAAAAACATATTGATAACATGAACTGTAACGCCCACATCATCTTCTCTATTGCTTTATGAAATATCTAGTTCGAGTTAGCCACATGCGATTTCTTTGAGAAAGCAGATGTTTATGGACTGAACGTATTTTGTTTATATTTTCAAATTTCAAATCATTGTGACACGCATTGGTGTCCCTAAAGGATTGTCACAACAACTTAGCCGAACATATCTTGAGAGAGTTCTTTTATTTTCTAAGAAACATCTGTCCTCTGGCCACTAACAGTACATGAAATAAAGTTAAATAGTGCCACGAGAAAACCTCTCTTTCAGTGTCAGCAAATCAAATGTGCATGTTATTAATTTCAAGAATCTCTGCGTTGCTTATGCTCCTATTGACATTAACGGTTATGAGGACGAGAAAGTTGAAAAATTCAAATTCCTCGGAGTAACCATCATCATTAGCCTGTCCCCGTCCAATCATGTAGACGCCATAGCCAAGAAAGCGCACCAGCACCTCTACTTCCCCAGGAGGCTAAACATATTCTTCGTGTCCCTGTTGGACCCTCACCGATTTTATAAAATGCACCACAGGAAGCATCCTATCCGGATGCATCAGAGATTGGTATGGTACTGCCCGAGACTGCAATAAACTGCAGAGAGCTGTGGACGCAGCTCAACACGAAAGCCAACCTCCCTTCCATGGACTCTGTCTGCACTTCTCGCTACTCGGTTAAAGCAGTCAACATAATTAAATATCTCTGCTACGCAGGACATTCTCCCCCCCCCCCACCCCACCATAGGACAGAAGATACAAACAACTGAAATCATCTACAAACAGATATAAGGACAACTGTTACAAGACTATTGCACAGACCTTTCGTACGATAAGATGTGCTCTTGACTCCACAGTCTACCTCATTATGGTTTACACCTTCTGACTGCCTGCACTGCAGTTTATCTGTAACTGTGATACTATATTCTGGGTTCTATTATTGTTGTTTTCCCCTGGTGCTACCTCGATATACTGATGTAATGAAATGATCGTAATGGATGGCATAAAAAACAAAGTTGTTCACTGTGCACGTGACAATAATACACTATTCAACCAATTTACCACAAGCAGGTGTGTTTCAATTGACAGCTCCATTAACTTATAATTGAATTTCGACGAAAAAGTATACTTAATAAGATAAGAACAGACAGATTAGAAAGGTGTTTAATTGGAGTAAAGGGGATTATGAGGCACTCAGGCAGGATATTGAAAGCTTAAATTCGGAACTGATGTTCTCAGCGAAAAGTACAGAAGAATGTGGCAAATGTTCAGGGGATTATTTGTGTGGAGTTATGCATAGGCATGTTCCAATGAGACCAGGAGAGTTACGATAGGATACAGGAATCGTGGCGTACAAAGGCGGTAATGAAACTAGTCGAAAAGAAAAGCTTACAAAAGGTTCAGAGAGCTGGCTAATGTTAGTGATCTGGAAGAGTATAAGATTAACAGGAAGGAGTTTAGGAAAGAAATGGGAAGAGCCAGAAGGGGACATGAGAAGGTCTTGATGGGCAGGATTAAGGAAAACCCTATGGAAATCCGCGAGTATGTAAAGAGCAAGAGGATATAACGCGAGAGAATAGGACCTTTCAAGCGTAACGTTGGGAAATGTGCATGGATCCCGAGAAAATAGCGGAGGTACTTAATGAATACTTTACATCAGCGTTCACTATGGAAAAAAGATCTTGGTGATTGTTCTGAGGACTTGCAACAGGCTGAGAAGCTTAAGCATGGAGATATTAAGAAAGAGGATGTGTTGGAGATTTTGGAAGCATCAAGTTGGATTAGTCGTCGGGACCGGATGAGATGCACCCCAGGCTACCGTGGGAGCCGAGGGAGGAGATTGTGGAGCCTCTGGCGATGATCTTTACATCATAAACGGGGACGGGACAGGTTCCGGAGGATTTGAGGATTGCGGATTTCGATCCCTTATTCAAGAAAGGGAGTAGAGATACACCAATAAATTATAGATCAGTGGGTCTTACTTCAGTGGTTGGTGAGTTGATGGAGAAAATCCTGAGAGGCAGGATTTATGAACATTTGGAGAGGTATAATATGATTAGGAATAGTCAGCATGGCTTAGTCAAGGACAGGTCCTGCCTTACGAGCTTGACTGAATTTTTTGAGGATGTGACGAAATACATTGATGTAGGAAGAGCAGTAGACGCAGTGTGTATGGATTTCAGCAAGGGATTTCATAATGTACCCCATGCAAGACTTATTAAGAAAGTAAGGAGGCATGGGACATGGGGACATTGCTTTGTGCATCCAGAACTGGCTGGCCCACAGAGGGCAAAGAATGCTTGTTGACGGGTGATATTCTGCATGGAGGTCGGTGACCTGTAGTGTACCTCAGGGTTCTGTTCCGGGACCCTTAGTCTTTGTGATTTTTATTAACGACCTGGATGAGGAAGTGGAGGGAGGGCTTAGTACATTTGCTGATGACACAAAGGTTGGATGTGTTGTGGATAGTGTGGAGGGCTGTCAGAGTTTACAGAGGGACATAGATAGGATGCAAAATTGGGGTGAGAAGTGGTAGATGGAGTTCAACCCAGGAAAGTGTGAAGTGGATCATTTTGGTAGGTCAAATATGATAGCAGAACATAGTATTAATGATAATACCCTGAACAGTGTGGAGCATCAGAGGGATCTTGGGGTCCGAGTCGTGAAATTGAATTTAGGAGCCTAAAGGTAATGTTGGAGCTATATAGGACCCTGGATATACCCCACTTGGCGTTGTGCACTCAGTTCTGGTCACCTCACTACAGGAAGGTTGTAGAATAGAGTGCAGAGGAGATTTACAAGGATGTTGCCTGGATTGGGGAGCATGTCTTATGAACACAGGTTGAGTGAACTCGGACTTTTCTCCTTGAAGCGACTGAGAATGAGGGGTGACCTGATAGAGGTATATAAGATGATGAAAGGCATAGATCGGGAGGATATTCAAAGGTTTTTTTTTTCCCAGGGCTTAAATGGTTGCTACAAGAGGTCACAGGTTTAAGGTGCTGGAGGTAGGTATAGAGGAGATGTCAGGGGTAAGTTTTTTACTCAGAGAGTGGTGAGTGCGTGGAATGGGCTGCTGGCAACGGTGGTGGAGGCGCATACCATAGGGTCTTTTCAGAGACTGTTGGATAGGTACATAGAGCTTTCAAAAAATAGAGGGCTATGGGTAAGCCGAGTAATTTCTAAGATAGGGACATGTTCTGCACAGCTTTGTGGGCCGAAGGGCCTGAATTGTGCTATAGGTTTTCTATGATTCTATGTTAATAAATGTTCTTATTTCCCCATTGTGACCAAAGAAAAAAAGCACCTGGCTACTGGAATGTATGCCAATATTTCCAAAACTAATGTTCAATTTTTATTCATCAGCTGAAAATTCCTTATGAAGCTAGAAGTACCGTCTTAAATATATCAACCAAATAAGGGAGACACCTTTCATAAACAAAACAGCAAGATCTATTTGATAGTATATGAGCGCAAATGGTAGCCAACGTTTATGAATATCTGTAGGTGGATTCCTACGAAACGTTCACACCATGAAATGAAATCAATTAGAAACTAAACATTGCTCCAAGCTCTGATTGTTTCGTTTAACACAGAATTGTACATGTGCAGAAATGAATATTTTCGACAACAAATAAGGTGCAACCACCGTTATCAACTCACTGCGAAACAGTGACAAATATTAAGTACAAATCACGAGCAATTATTAAAGACATATTCTTACACAATAAATGACATCGTAAACATTTACACACACTTTTCTGAATTAAACAAATGTGAGTCACTCTAAATTAGGGGATTTTATAACGTAAACCGCACAAGAAATACTTGCAACTGTAATGTTTTAAAACAAAGAACAGTTGTAAGTTGTGTATCATCGGTTAACACACGGAAAACACCCCAATTCCATCCTACCCACTCTTTCAGCTTGCACCGCAGTTCAGGACGCTTAGGAGCATTGATTTAGGGAGGGATCTAGCCGTTCAATCTACAGCTTTCTGTAAGTGAAAACACAAGGGAAGGGGTTTAAAGAAGGCATAGGACACAATTGCCTTCGTTGGTCAGGATGTTGAGTATAAAAGTCAAGAAGTTATGTTGCAGTTGAATAAAACTTTGATTAGGTCACATTTGTGACACTGCGTGTTGTTCTGTTCGCCGCTTGTCAGGAAAGACGTGGAGGATTTGGAAAGGTGAAAAAGAGTTTCACTGGGATATTGGATTAGCTAGCATTAGCTGTAAGTAGAGGTTGTAAAACTTGTATTGATCTCTCTGAAGCGTTGGAGTCTGAGGGTTAACTGATAGAAGTAGACCATTATGAGAGGCATAGTCAGGGTGGATAGCCAGTGTCTTTTACCCAGATGAAAATGTCAAATTTCAGAAGACAGGGCTTTAAGATAAGAGGAGCGGGGAGTTTAAAGGTAATTTACGATGATTTATTTTCAACAACAACCGTATGTACCTGGAACACGCTGCCATGGGAAGTGGTGTCAGGGGATAAAATAGCAAAGTTTAAGAAACCCTTAGGCGGGCACACGAACAGGCAGAGGATGCAAGGAAAAATACCATGTGCAGACAAATGGGATTAGGCTGGCATCATGGTCGGCACAGATTTCGTGAGCTGAAGGACCTGTACATGTGCTGTATTGTTTTACGTGCTATGTTAACTGAAAAAAAAAAACAGGAAACAGGTCCTGCGCTAACCAGCATCCCGTAAATCACGTCATTCGCCTTTCTGAAGAGAAACACACCAGTCAGAGCCGCTGTTGACCTCAGTTTCTGGTACTATTTCAAGATTGCCTCAAATTAACTTGTTAATCTTGTCCAAGCAGGGAGCGTGATTGTCAATGGTGAAAAATGTGGATTCAACTCCAGAATTTTTTTTGAAAAATTAAGCCAAATTATAAATTCTATTTCGAAACCTTAAAGGATCAATCGCTAATAAAATCACCCACACACCAAAAATCTCAGTTCATACATAATGTAAACACTGCTCCTTAATTACTTATCTGTAAACACTTAAGGTTAACCAGTTAAAAGCTGTATAACACCTAGACTTGTCTGCAACCATGCCCACATAATACCAGCCCACTATCTCATCCCCTGAAAATGCGAACTACATTATTTGCATCTGAAGATCTTATTTTATGTCCTTCCTATGCGGAAAACATCTTTGTTTTTACGCCTATAACTCTGGCTGTTAGCTACTGCGTTACTGCTGTAAAATTAATTCAGCTGTGAAAACATGCAAGAGGTTAGACAAATTCAATTCACTGCACCAGCCCAAAGCTGCCTTCCTGTGCACGCTGATACCATCCAGTCCAAAGACAATGGAAATTGCTATAGAATTCAATGACAGTAAATTTAGTAGACAAGACAGGGAGCAGCATGGCGAGAAGTAAAGAAGGACTGTTGGATTAAGTGGCATTTCAATGCAAAAGGCCTGATAAGTAAGGCGGATGAGCTCAGGGCATGGATCGTTGTGTAGGACTGCGATATAATAACCATTACAGAAACATCGCTAAGGGACGGACAGAACTGGCAAAATGTTCCAGGGTAGAGATGATATAGGCAGGATCGAGGTGGAGGAAAGAGAGGAGGGAAAGTTGCTTTTCTGATACAGGTAAATATCACGGCTGTAGTCAGAGATTAAATTATTAAAAGATCGTCCATGAGGTTTTACGGGTGGAGCAGAGAAATAAGAAAGTGATGATCGCCATGTTGGGATTGTACTATAGACACCCCCCCCCCCCCCACCCCTCCCCAAATAGACAACAGGAATTAGAGGAACAAATATGCAGGGAGATTGTATAAACTTGCAATAATAGCATGGGGTTTTAGTTTTCCTATTATAGACTTGGATTGCGATAGTACTAAGGGCTTAAATGAGGTGGAATTTATTAGCTCTGTTCAGGTAAGTTTCCTCACGCAATATATTGAAGGCCCTACCGGGAAGAGGGTAAAATTTGACCTGATCTTGGGAAATTGGGCAGGAAAAGTGTCTGGGGTCTCAGTGAGTTTGCTCTTTGGGATCAGCGACCAAAATTCTATTAATCTTACATCAGTTATGGAAACAGATAGATATGGTCTACAAGTTAAAGGTTTCAATCGGAGGAAGGAAACTTTTGCTGTTAATAGACAGGAACTTGAAAAAGTTGATTGGGGTAGGTTGTTTCCAGTTAAAGAGACATCTCGCAAATGGGAGGCTTTTAAAGTTGAGGTACCGAAAGTTCAAGATCTGCATATTCCTGTTAGAGTGAAGGACAAGGCTGGTAGGATTAGGGAACACTGCATGACGATAGCGATTGAGGATTTGGAAAATGGTGACATGTGTCAGGTACAGGCAGCTGGGATCAAGTGAATCCCGGGACGAGTATTGGAGTTGCAGGAGTATCGTAATATATAATCTCCAGAGCCTAATCACGTAATGTGGGGGGCTAGAAAAGAAATTGCGGGAGCTCTGGAGGAGGTACGTGCATCATTGTTAGCGACGGGTGAAGTGCCGGAAGACTGCACGGTAGCTAATGTTGTGCCTTTATTTAAGAAGGACTGCAAAGAAAAACGTGGGAACTATAAACTAGTAAGTCTGACATCTGAGGTAGGTAGTTACTAGTTGGGGTTTTGTCGGATAAGATGAACACACATTTGAGAAAAACAGCAGTTGGTTTGAGATAGTCAGCACAGATCTGTTTGTGGGAAATCATGCCTCACGAATTTGATTGAGTTTTTTAAAGAAGTAACCAAGAAGGTAGATGAGGTCAGAATGGTAGATGTGGTCTGTATAGACTAAAGTAAGGCCTTTGATAAGGATCTACATGGCAGACTGCTGTGGAAAGTTGGATCGCACTGGATCCAGGGAGCGCTAGCTATTTGGATACACAATTGGCTTAATGGTAAGAAACAGACGGTAATGGTGGAAGATTGTTTTCCAGACTGTACGCCCGTGACCAATGGTGTTTTCCAGGGATTAGTGCTCAGGTCAATGCCATTTGTCATTCTACTCTTTTTTTCATTTAGATGAATATGTGGAAGGCACGGTTAATAAGTTTTCATATGACATTAAAATAGATGTTGTCTTTGACTGTGATTTTGGTTATCAGGATATACTGAAGGATCTTGATCAGCTTGTTAAGTGGGCCGACGAATGGCAAGTGGAGTGAAATTCGTATGGGTGGCATTTTGTGCATTTTGTAAGTACGATGGGTGGCATTTTGTGAAGACCAATGAGGGTAAGACTTTGACAGTGAACGGCAGGGGTCTGGAGATTGTTGTAGAGCAGACGTACCTAGGTGTACAAAGCCATGGTTCCCCGAACTTGGCGTCGCAGTTTCACAGGCTGGTGAAGAAGGCGTTTGGCACGTTGGCCTTCATCAGTCACGGCGTTGTGTATTGAAGTTGGGATGTTGCGTTGCAGTTATACAAGATGTTGTTAAGGCCATATTTGAAATATGGTGTTCACTTCGGTTGTGTTGCTGTAGGAAAGATGCCATTAAGCTGGAAAAAGTGCGGATGAGATTCAGGAGAATGTTGCCATGACCGAAGGGACTGAATTACCGAGTGAAGTTGCGCAGGTTGGAACTTTTTTCATTGGAGCGGAGGGGTGATCTTACAGAGGTGTATAAAGTTATGAGTGGAATAGATAGGGTGAATGAGCAGTCTTTTTTCCATTGTCGGGGAATCAAGAACTATCGGACAGAGGATTAAGGTGACAGGACCGACATTTAACAGGAAGCTGAGGAACAACTTTTTCACCCAGAGAGAGGTCAGTCTATCGAAGTAGCTACCAGAGGAAGTCGCTACGGCAGGCACATTAATAACATTTAAAGATATTCGGACAGGTACCTGGATAGGAAAGGTTTAGAGGGATATGGGCCAAACACGGACAAATGGGATTAGCCTAGATGAGAATCTTTGTCGGCATAAACCAGTCAGGCGGAAGGGCGTATTCCCGTGCTGTTAGACTCCACCACCGTCAAAATCTCAGCAGGTAATGGGATGTGTCACAGAATACCAACAAAAACGCATTTTAATGGTCATATGAAATTCAAAAGGATTCCTGTTGTTGAAGATGGATTTAAAGTAGAAATGTAACAACTTAGTCCACACAGTTGGAAAGTCGCGAGCATCTACTGTTCGTCTATTCGCTGTTAGATTTGCAGACGTTTACCGAACATCCAATAGAGATCAGTGTGTAGATCGTTAAGTTAGTGGTCGTAAATATGTATTTTTCTCCTTTTCCCACATACCCGACCAAAACGTCTAATCTGTCACACAACTGAACGTATTGGAAACAAATTTTGTCTGAGATTGCCTATTCCATTCTTACGAGTCAAAAAAGTAAAACATTGCATACATTGATTACCAGACAAAATTAGGATTTATCTTCCATGCATGTTGAAATTCCAGACGAATATCCAAATATCCTTTCAAGCTAGAAAACACTTGGCAAAGGGACCGTTTAGCCAAAGAGGCTAAAGATTTCGAAATACAAGCAAATGTTTCTTCAGCTGAAGACAAAAATGAAGACACATGAATGATGGGGAGGCGGAGGGCTATGTGGGAGGGAAGGGGTGGATATATAATAGAGCAGGATAAAATGTCGTCACGACATCGTGGGCCGAATGGCCTGTACTATGTTGTAATGTTCTTTGTTCTATTAAAGTACATTTCACCGCATCGACAAAACAACGCTCTAAGTCCTTGGCCAGCGTGACGTAGTTCCTGCTCAAACGTTAGAAGACTTTCACTGTCCCACACTCTTTGTGATCAGTTGTTTCATCATGTTCACCAGCGTCGGACTTCAATGGTTCTCTTTTCTGGGGATCATTCTCACAGGTAACTGATCTCCTTCTAATTTTCGAAACTTTAAGCTTTCAATTAATAAATGTTTCTTTAATACGCGCTGTTATTATCCTTTCTGAACTACCCTTGATTTGGCGGGGTCACTCCTGCAATAAAATATTGTTAATTCAGTTTTTATTTTTCTTCCTGATAGGCTTGGGTGAAATTTCGGTGAAAGTAACTCAGCTCCCTGAAATCGTGAACGTTTCCGAGGGTGAAAACGCTTCCTTTCACTGCTCCCTTCCCTTCTTTCAGGACGGGACACGCGCGGACGTATTTTGGTGGAAAAAGGGTGAAAACACATATATCGTTTCAGAGACTCATGACAGAATAGAAATTGGCTTCGTAACTAATTTTCTAAGTTTCCTTCTAATCAGCAACGTGAGTCTGCATGATAATGGAGTGTATTATTGCACCATCTCACATCGGGGCACAATTTCTGGCAACGGAACCGGGTCAACTTTAGTTGTGTGGAGTACGTATATTTCAAAAGAGTGTTAATAAAATCTCTGAGACTGCAATATTGCCCCTTCAAACTATGTCATAGTTCTATTTCGAGTAATTCATATTTGAGTTTAAATAATCAGTTTGTACGGTGGAGTGCTCCTGTTTACTAGCAAATATATATCACAATGGTTCAAAAAAGTTCGTAGATATTTAGATATATATTAAATGTTTTGTTCCATGTGCGCCGTCAACCATTTCAGGATAAATCTGTGGTGGTTTCGGTTATGATTGTGTTCAAGGAGGTAGCTTAGTGGGTGAAACAACCACCGCGGGTTATCCTCTCTGAAAAATAACTTTCCATTCGCTAATTATAGATATCTATTTGCTTCACGGAATTCTATATTTATGCAATTATAATTTTACTTTGGTGTTCCACATATCAATAACTTTCAGCTTTAATATTGCTGACTCTCAACATCAATTTGTGTAGCGTCCGAGCCCAAATTCTGTCAACATTTTAGTGTTCGGCAAGTTATCGCGGACCTTCGAGTCAAAGTGCCTGTATCATAAATTGATAAGATTTTTCAGAATTTGCTATACACACTGGAATGCAATTGGTGCATGACGTTTGGAGAAATTGTGATAGGAGTGCATTTTTAATCCCGTTCCAAGTTCTTTCCATTCAGAAGGAATAAGATCGCAACGTGTGCAGAGAGCAGCACATCTGCCATTATGTTTTATTTCAGTAGGCAGAACACGTTAAAGTTACCACAGATATAGAGTCGGACAAAAAGATTCCGTCTGCATCACTGTTACAGTACATTAAACATGCAACTTCATTATACCCGTCCTTGTTTTACCATTGACCTATCCATCATGAACCGTAAATTGTATACTGCTAATTTTCAATGGCCGTTCAACATTCTATTCTCTTTCCTAGTTCCACCAATTCCATTGAAAGTATACTCCGGAGATCCTGAGAATAGTGAATCTTTGGCTGTTCTGTGCGTGACATCTCCATATTACCCAAAGAATATCAGTTTCACCTGGTATAAAGATGGCACCAAAACTACAAAGGGTTTGGTTACTATTAACAAGCCTAACGCCGATGGGTTATATGAAGCTTCCAGCCGATTGTCACTGGCACACGTTGTCCCGACCGGGACCGTTTACACTTGCTTGGTGTCTCATATCACCCTGCGGGTTCCTGCTACAGCAACGTATATTGTCATCAACCCCAACGCAGGTAAGACGGTGGATGTCAATTATATAAGAATCTCACTGGCACAATAGAGATCGTCTGGCCTGGTGCGAATCTACAAACCTTCATGAAAATCAGTCCATTTGAATCTCGCACTTATATGTCCGTGCATGAAACTGCAAATGGAACTTAATTAAGCACAAATCAAATTCTGTTTAGCCCAGGCCGAGGAAAAAGTTGCTTGTGCGCGGGGCCTAATTAGTTATTTGTTTAAGAACCAATTTTATATGTCAAAACAGTGTCTGGTCGGATCACTGGAATGCCACCCAAGCACTATTTTAACCGAACTTCTCATTCAACTACTGTGAAGATTTTGATTGAATTCACTTCCATAACATTCGCAACATCATTTTCCCACCGGCCCGACTAATTTATTTTTTGTTCCTCTCGATAACATTATCAGTAGAGTTCTACTAATATTTGAGTTCCACTGAAATTAGCAGAACTGTTGCTCCTTCTGTACTTCTCCACTTAAAGTTCGGGCGGAGGCATGTCTTTGGCAAATGGGCCAGCACCTGTCCCAATCCACAAAGCAACGGAGCTGGGAGGCGGTCTCTCATTGCTTGAACATGACACAACATGCTGCAAGTCCTGAGGTTCAGCAAATATTATAACCTTCTGGTAAAATAAATGAACTGCGTATTCCACTCGATTTTATGAATGTAACAGAGAAAAATATAGATCACTGCAGATTTACTCATTTAATCCCCAAGGACAAATTTTATTAATTCTAATATTGAAGCTTCCTTGCACCAAGAAAAGGCAGGATCTTATTGGATTTTGCAAGGCCTCAATTCTTTATTTTTGAAAGCAAAGAAGTAAATTTCGCTTCTTAAGTCGGTTTGGTTAAAAAAAAAGTTTAAGACAATAAGACGCCACTACATTGCTATGCTTTAACGTCGTGCTTTTTTCTTAGGCTGTGGTTCTTGTGAACAGAATGGCCTGCAATTTTCAAATGTTCACTTTTCATTCACTTTTTTAGATGACTACACACATTACGCCACTATTTTCGCATGTGCAGTAAGCGTTTCGGTATCAGTGCTTCTGGCTGTTTTTGTTGGAAAACGATGTATAACAAAAAAAAGCCATGGTAAGAAATGGTTAATCCAATTAGTCAAAGCACACAAAGCGAGACAGAACGGGGTGTGTGGTGAACTTCCTGTCTACTGTGCATTCCTGCCATTGCAAAGGATTGCATTGAACATATTCAGAACATTGAACAGAAGCCGTTCGTCCCCACCCGTGCATACTATTGTTTACATTTCATGCGAGTATTTCAGGTGTGAAAATGTAATATCATGAAAGTAGAACATCTCCTTCGTCGATTACTTTTTTCCAGCCCCTCTGCCCATCCGAATACATATTATTTGTTTCAGCCACTCGTTTCTGTTCCACATCGTCATACTTCAATGTAAGTAAGAATTGTATGATCTCATCACCTGCTGTTTGAACCATCTTTCATTGACAACCCTCCGATTTTATCCTTCACAACAAGTGGAAACGTTATTTCTATCCGGACTCCGAAACTTAACGAATAATTCCCTTCACCCTTCTTTCTTCGAGAGGTGAGGCTCATAATATTCAACCTTGCCTAAAACGTTATTTTCTGAAATTATCCTTACAAATCTCTTCTGCACCCTTTTCACGACTGCTCCTACAACCACTGTTTTAGTACTCTGTCCACGAGAACTATATTAGGTGTCCTCGGTGTTGTCCAATCTACGATCAGTGTAGAGTTCGCAAAATATCCGGAATTATCAGTGCTGTTTCTGTTATGGTGTTGCTGTCGTGTGATTGAAGTCTCAGCGATTCGTTTATTTGTTCTCTGAGATCTCTTGGTTCCTCTGTCCATCCAGATTGACACACCATAAAGAAGAACTGAATTTCTCGCATTTCCGAGCTCACTAATCTACCACATATGTTTGAATCTAATTCACCAATCATATGTGTATTCTGCAATTTATAAATATTCTCCTGTAAATATTGTTGTTTTCCACAACACTGAGGACGCCTACCAATTCAACATCTTCCCAAATTTAGAACTCGTGTTTCTGATTCCCAATTTAAACCATTAGTATAAATCATTAAGAGCAGTGGCCCTACATCAATTCGCATCATGCCCAATATGAGTAATTTCACTTTAGTGTCTTTGCATCCTAACCATCCTTACTCTGCATTCTCATTTCGCTGTCACCATTATTAACTTTTTCCAATGATAACGACTCCATTACTTATCCTAGCACGCCAATGTTAAGTTTCTGGCCTTTCTTTTTCTGGACATGTTCAATCTCTCTTCACAAATGTCGTCCTGTTGTATGAGTGTAACTGAAACAGATAATGAATAACAACCCCGTCTGGAAGAAACATGGGCGGTAACCCAAAGTAAGAGCCCTCACTGCGTTATAAACATATTGAACTACACAAAATCACCTAATGTGCTTCATTTGCATTCCTGACCCGGTGACGAGAGATTCATCCCTCCCAGTTCAGCGATGCGCACAAGTTTTCAAAATGATATGACATTTCTCGTGATTTTGCGGTTTTCCAAAAGACAGGAAAACACAATGCTTTACTGGAGAATTTATTTTCTGCACTTATAAACTTACACCATGAAGCTGATAACCAAGATATAAATGTCTTTAACATCACAACATTGTCTCCATTGTTAAAGTCGGCTTGGAAACAAAATATGTGATTTTGTAGATTATTTTACACTCTTCATTGACTCCTCACAAATTCATATGTCAACGTGCAAACTCTTGAAATTTATTCATTTCCAGGAACGCAGGAGGGAGAAGACAATCACGTCGTTGACGAACATTTGGTATGATTCCAAAATCCAGATATATTTAAAATGTATATGCATATCTCTGTTCCGTTCGTCCATTGAATTCTTATGGTGAAGGTGCACATACAATTTAATAAGCATAATCAGTAAGCTCTGTGAAAGCCTCGGCAGGTCTGGAAGCATCTGCGGAATGTGAAACAACGTTAACGTTTTAGTTCGAAGACACTTCAATAGAACCTTTTTTCCAGTTTGACTGCCAGAAGCGGCTTCTCTTTCCGTCGGCGCTTCCTATGCAAGCTTCGGTCTTGTTCACCATCAGCCGGTTCGGCTTCCCTGTTGTCTCCAAATGCTGCTGAAGTGTCTTCGATCTGAAAAATTAATTTCCTTTGTGTTTTCACAGATGTCATCTGACCTGCTGAGCGTTCGTAATATTTTCTGATTTCTTTTCACATTTTAGCACCTGCAATTGGATTTTATTTCAGTATTAGCGGCATGGTTTAGACTTCGATATTCAGCAAAGGCATAGAAGGAATTGTTGATAATCTGGAATGGACGTTACGGCTAGTGTTTGATTCTGAATAAACTAGCCATATTACATCTCCGATCAAACACATTGATTTTACCTCGTCTGCAAAGCAGCACAGCATTGTGGCTATTACACACGAAAGCAGTTAAAATCTTCTGTTGGCAGGTTGAGATGTTGAATTCAAAAATATATGTAATCAAATCTGCTATTATCAAAAGTAACTCGAAGTTGTTAGATTGTCTTAATTCACCAGTCTTTTAACACCAACCGGCATAAATGTTATGTACCCTCCAATGAATCCTTTAACTGACCCTGAAGTACTTTACCAAGCACAATGCTGCATTTTCAGTGTAATGGGCGACAAACAGTCTGTGTGGGGCTGATCAGCAAATCGAGATGTCAAGAACGAATGCAAAATCTGGCGGAAGATATCAAGCTGGTAGTTCTTGTTATGTTTGCAACAGAAACGGAGGTTTTAGTTATGAACTAGGCAGGACAAGAGTACAAAATGCCTTAAGTCGCTTCCTTCATTGATATAGGATGCCGCCGAACCTAGAACCCGGCAACTTATTCTTGTTATCTCCTTGGGTTGAATTTAATGATTCGCGCCACATGACTCACATGAACAAATAAATCAATCCGGTACTTTGGACATTCTTCCTTTCCCAAGAGAGAGTTTTGTCGAGATTGGGAAGGCATTTCGGAGAGTGGAGGTCGGGAGGGAGAGCAGCATTATTTCCCGATTACGAAGCTCCTGATCCCCCTCTGTAACTCGAATTTTTGTGTTAACTTGGTCTATGCTGCCTTTTGAAAACTGTTCGTTTGACCATAGAATGAAGGCGCAAGAGATTAGATTTGCTTACTCGTTTAATGGGCGCTAGGTTCAGAGTAAACAATGACAATCACTTGCGCCTTTAAGTTATTTTCGTCATTTTCCACTGGGATCGTTGTACTTGGCAGAATGTAATTATATTTTCTCTTCCTGTCCATGCAGGGTGCAGGTGAGGCGATGGTACCCTATGCTGCTTTAGATCTAACCAAGTCTCGGAAAGTGCCAAGACAAGTGAATCAAGAGAGGACAGTGTATGCACAAGTAGGTATCAACATTCCAAACTACCACTTAAGCGCAGCGGTAGGCCAATCGGACCCTCAGTCCAGCTCCGCCATTTAGGAACATTATTATAATCTCATTCCCCTGTACCCACGGTAACATTTGATCCTCTCGCTTATCAAGTATGTATCTCCTCTGCCTTAAAGAGGACGCAACAATGAGGACCAGAACACAGCGCACCAATTGCATGCAAAGTTATGTTGCAATGGTCTTTAAATGGTAAACTTCTGAAATCAATATCGAACCAAGCTCCAGCATGTCCAAAGCCAACATTTAGGAATAGACCCAATAGCGCTGAAAAAGGTAGAACTGATGTTATTTTTCCAAAATATTGATCTCGCAGACCAACCAAAAAGCACGTGAAGGTAAAATGACCTACGCTTCCGTTGCTGCGGCAGAAAGAAAGAAAACAGAGAAGGAAAATTCTAAGAACAATGCCACAAGGGAATCGTAGTCAAGAGCGAAAACGCAAAGTGCAGACGTTATTTATTTGTGACGGTACACAAATTATAATTTCCTTTATCCGTGTGAATGTTAAACTGAGTGCCAATTGTTTAAATTCTGAGTGCCAATTGAATAATTCTGAAAGGAAAGGGACGGTCAATGGTTTACTTAAGTGCAGCGTGAACTTCGAGACTGAGCTCCAATCCAACTGTTCTCTTCGACTTGAATTTTGTGCGGAAACTCATTGTAAAATCTTGCCTAGCTTTTTGTCTAATAATTCCCCGAGTCCATCTGGTTCGTATTGGCTGTTTATGTTTATCTAAATCTGCAAGTTTTCCAAACGCTCGACAAGTAGTAATCGGACGTCCACCAGAATCTGGTGTGGTTCAAACTCAGACGGGAAGGCGTTATTAAATGTTATGCGGGATACATTTGTCTTGAACGGTAGAATAAAACGGGAGATGTACAACAGTTAATTACATTTTTCAGTCTGCTTAATTTGTTTTAATTCAGATCTGACTTTGATCGCAAGAAACCAGTGAAGCAAAACGAAGGGGGTTAATTCAAGGAGGAATCCAAAAAGAACAAATTGATAAAACGCAGAGTCCAAAACCGCTTCATCATCACGGAACTAATTTTACTTGAAATAACTCTTGTTATATGGAGAATACGTGTCAACCAAAATTCAGACAGCAAAATACCACAAACATCGAACCATTATGTAAACTGTCATGCGCTTTAACTTGCTATGCCACGGGGTGAAGGAGACATCTGGAGGTGTCCGCGACAACAGGAGACTCCCTTCTTGAAACGGGTCTTAAAAATACACAGCGAGAAGGAGACTAGATTTTAGTTTAAAGACTTACTCATGACAAGGTGACGTAGAGGGAACACTTAACGTGTCAAAATAGTCTATTCCCTTACTGACAAATTTTCGTTGGGGGAAAACTATTCATCGAATGTCTTTGAATGATTGCTTGACGACGTTTGAACCCACTGTTGCAGCAGTGGCGCTGGTGGATGAAGGGAGGAACAGCAGAACTAGAAATAAAAGTATAATATTCCGACCTCCTGCTTGCTGGTCATATTTTAACCCTGATTGATCATTAAGCTCAAAAACTGTTTCCCGATTGATTTCATAAACCCGAGTACATTCAGATCCAGTTATCTATGTATTAAGCAGCTGAATATGCATACGCATGCATTTCCTATATTTTATGAAAAAACTACTGGTTTTAAAACACAGCCACTGTAATCTTAGATAAATCAATAAATATCTGTTTTGTTTTTGTTTGCTTTGGTTGTGGTAGTGGAAGAAGTATGCACGGGTGCGAGCAGTTAAACGGAAGTCTCAAGCGACCGTAATGCATTACTAAAATATGTTTCAGAACCAAAAGATTCTATGCTTGACTGAAAAACGGCTCGGTAGTTCAACGGTACGGACCGCTTTAAATGATAAGACAAACGAGCCTTATCCTCAGTGAATATGTATATTACGCTTTGCCTTTCATTTTTGACCATATTATTTTCTGTAAAATTCTATTACAAGATTGTTTTCCGATAAAATAAATGTACATTACTTTCTTGCCTATCACGTTCAGGTGTAGGCACTAATTATTGACGAACATGATAAGGTAAGACAAAATATTTTTATTAGTCACCTGTACATCGAAACACACAGTGAAATGCATCTTTTGCGTAGCGTACTCTATGGGTAGCCCGCAAGTGTCGCCACATTTCCGGCGCCAACATAAAATTCCCACAACTTCCTAACCCGTACGTCTTTGGAATGTGGGAGGAAACCCACGCAGACACGGGGAGAACGTACATACTCCTTTCAGGCAGTGACCGGATTTGAACCCGGGTCGTTGGCGCTGAAAAGCGTTACGCTAACCGCTAAGGGCAAAAAAGCGATGACGTCAGGGATGAGACGATCTACGTTCTTTATAGAAAGAATTAGAAGGTTAGTGCTTAGTTATTATGAAACCGGAAGAATATACATTTACCGGATTGCTGAATTTACAATATTTTATCTGTCAATCTTACCTTGTACGCCGAGCGGAATAAACTGTATTAGCAGGTTCTAGAATTGCGTGCTGTATTTTTAAAAAGATAGCTGAAGCAAGAATTGAAAGTAACCTTCAGTTCAAGTCCTTTTCGACCTTACGTCAGGACGGGTAAATAGATCAGAGATGTGAGAGGTACTTTAGCAATTACAAAACCAGACAGAGAGAGACAAGAAAATAAAAGAAAAATAAAGACGCCACCTTCGACACATTGAAAATCATAATAATAAGTGAGAAAAAAACAATAGTATGACGAAAAACACATCATTAGGAAAACACAAATCAGTGAAGACAGAGTAATGCAGAATTAGCCCTGCAGCAATTAGATCAAACTTCTTTAAGGGAAGCTTTCCTGGAAGGAAAGAGGCTGTGAAATAAATTTTGCTGAAGGCGATGTACTGTGCACCGTGCTCGATTAGCTCATTTGAAAGGATTTTAAAAACTTTTGAAAATAAGCACAACATTCGTCATCTGTTTTTTTCCCCCCAAAATAACAAACACACCCAATGGAAAGAAATATTGATTGAAGTCCCAGTTTATTTTTCGCTATTACCTATGCTTGTAATAGAGCGCATTTTCCGTACACAAGCAAAACAAGAGTGGGACGCAAAGGTCAAAGAATGCTTGCAGGAAATATCCAATAGACGTCAGTCGATTTTCCACAAAGTACATTTCCAGAGAAGATGGGAGGATTTGAGTGTCGGGCATTCACTGGGAGGCACACAAGCAAAGGCAGAATAGCCACACCGTTACGATGATTGCCTTAGTTTTAGAAGTACATGGGTCTGGTTTGTAGTTCTAATTGAAAGATTACACAGCTGTACAGAATAGTAGAAGACAATCACAACAAAAACTGCATTTGCAGTAAATCTGAAATATAAAACATAAAATGCAAGAAAAAGCGATTACGATCAGACATTTCCGTTTTTTCTTTTCAATAAAACAAACTGACTGTTGTTTTCTTTTAATTTTAGGATATTAATAAAGGATGTCAGTGCAATACATAATCAATATAAAAACACACATGCACTGTAAGCATGCCAAATATCAATCTGTAATCTGTTCAAGGGGATGGGATGAAAATAGACAGAGACGAATTTCAATTAATATTTCCAAAACAATTTCATTTCGTACACCGATAATATATCCATTAGAGAAATAAAGTTTTACACTTGGACCGTCTGGTTCAAAAAAAACACTGAAAGAATTGTATAAAATATATCATGATAATGCTTTTGCTTTCTGATTATTAACATACATTCTCCACAAATTTCTATCGTTTCAGTCCAGAGGTGAACATCTCGTCGCCTCTCGGATAGATAAGACCATCTGCTTCGGAAATTTGTCATAGCCATGGGCCTTCTGGATGATTTGGATCTCAGACAATTGCCTTACTTGTTATTGGCCGTTTTCACAGGCACGTATTCGGAATGTATTTCCTGCCGCCTCGTAGGATTCACGAAGTATATGACTGACAATGATATATCCAATTAGTTGTTTCCGGAAAGCAAAATAAAAGAGCGAGAATGCTGGAAATCTGATGTATAAACATAAAATACTGGACGCACTCAGGCAACCAGACAGCATCTGCCGGAAGAGAATCAAAGGTAACATTCGCAGTTGAAGACGTGTCCTCCGAAATGATTTCGAAGTCTTCCACTCTCAGTTCAGAGCACAAGGCACAACCTTGTCTGCGGATGCATGTGGGTTGAGGATTTTTATCAATGTGTGAATACATATGAAAACTAACCACTTGACATACTGATTGATGAGAATGGAAACGTGTACAGTTTAAAGTCGTTGGGTGCAGACTCGGCGAACTGAAATCACGTGATTTACGCCTTCAAATGTGAAGAGATCAGAACAAACGCTTCAGTGCTGGCGTACTGTCATGACCTTTTAGCAAAACGGTAATGTGGTTACTGCTACATCTATTGTGCAAAGTTTATTCCATTATTGTTGAACACAAGTAAACTGCGGTTCCTCGCATTTATGACAGCAAGCATTAGCATAATGAAAAGTAATGGAAAATAAATATGATTTGGCAGCTGCAGCTATAGTGCAAGAAATGCAACTGAGATTCCATCGTTCAATGAAAATTGGCTTTGTTGGAGGTATCCTTTCCTGAGTGTCACAGGGCACACCTAATAACATCGTCAAGTGTTCAGGCCTTGTGTATGCACTACAAAATAATTTCGTTTTCTCTTCAGTTAAAAATTTAATTATTTTTAGTAATCATCACTGGGTATCCAGGCCTAATTATATTGTGAAAAATAGATCGTTGATGATGTAGTTGAAGATCGTCAGCCTGAGACCGCTTCCTTAACGGGTTTCTGCAGTGGTGCCTTTACACTAGGATGATCGACAGAGAACAATCACAACCCTTCCGTTTTAGGTCGAGTGTGAATTGTCAGTGAAAACTTTGTAGCTTATTCATGGATTCCTATTCATTTAATTTCATCACACACACACACACACACACACACACACACACACACACACACACACACACACAGGCACGCACGCACACACACAGACGCACTTGCGCGCGTCTCGCAGACTCATGCCGCTCGCTACCTTTGTCAGACATTTTCTTATCATAATTTAGTTTCTCATTCCCGTTAGATTCATAATTTTCTGCTATTTCTCCAGATTTTAAATTTCTCTTTTCCTTGACGATAGACTTAATAATGTTTCACACAGGTTGGATAAAGGGATATAGAAGTTGAATTGTAAGCAAAGGTATCTGGATGCTACTTTCAGAAAATTGAAAAGTATAACAGTTGATTATGGGTTTTCAAAATATGTACGGATACAGCGGGTCATAAAGCTAAATTATTTGACAAATAGTGGATAAAATGACTGAGAAACCTACCTCTGGCGATCGTAATGTGTACAGTGGAGTACCTGTAATACTGAACCAGTAATTCCAAAGCTTGCACCAATGTGTTCAACTAATAACCGACTGTCAGAAATAGGATAATGTGTGATGAGCAGCAGAGAAATAAGGGAGAAATAAAAGGAATACACCGAAGAAGTCGCAATTCGTTGTCCAACCATGTTAGGGAACAACGAATCTGCTTCATGCGATGAACAGAAGGAAATTAGTTTTACCAAGAGCAGAGCATTGAAAGAATTATTGGCGCTGAAAGCCGATTGATACCCAATGATGGTCAATATGCATTTCAATATACCAATCTAAGGAACTGTTGAAGTAGGTGTTGCAAAGTTTATCATTTTCAAAATTCTGCAGACTATAGAATAATGCTCGCAGATTGGAGAGTGTAAAATGTAACCCCATGAATTAACAAAGAGAGAAGAAAAACAAGAAACAGCAGACCAGTTAGTGTTACCTCAGTTATGGTGACACTACTAGTCCCTATTGGAAATAATGAGATAACAGGAGACCTCGGCAATATCATGGGATCAGAAAATATCGAAATGGATTTTGATAAGAAAAAGCAGTGACTGACAGAACCAGTGGACTTTATGTGAGGATATGGCCAGCAGCAAAGCTAAAGTGAAATTAGTAGACGTGCTGTCTTCAGATTTTGAGTAATCCTTTGATAAATCCCACATAAAATGTTGGTGTGCAAAAGACGTTGTGCGTGGTGTGAAGACAATATATTTGCTTGGACTGAGGTTGCATCTCAAACAGGAAAAGCGAGCAGAAATAATTAGCCTCTTTTGAAATGCAGACAGTAAAAAATTGGGTCCCAGATGAGTGCGCTATTGATATAATATGTGGTGGTGTTTATTACGACTATCTGATCCATCGGGCATTGTATTCTGACTGTTTTTGTCTGCTTCCATGGAGTGATTCCATGGAGTGATTATTCTTAAAGTTTACCAGACTGATTCCTGAGATGTTAAAATGGTTGTGTGAGGAAGAAAAATAGTTCATTAGGATTGTGTTTGCAAGAATTTGGAAAAACGAAGGGGAATCCAATCGAACCATGCAAAATTCTTACAGAGTTACACATATTGATACAGAGATGTATCCCATGACTCCTCTTCCTGGAATGAGGAATTACAGTCTAGCGATATAGGGTATGACATTATTGACTGAGATCAGTAACGTTTTCTTCACACAGAGGATGGTGCAGTTGAAGAATTCCCTCGTTTTGAGTGCTGTAAATTCTTCATCGGTGAATGTATTAAGAAAAGTACAACGACAAAGTAGGAAGTCATTCAACCAATCGGATCTGTCCGTCTCTGCGCAGAATAAACACGTCAGTCGTCTTCTATTTTCCTGTATTCCAATAATTTATTCCTGCAAAATTGCTCATAAACTATTTCTCCACCATCCCCACTTGCTGCATTCGGAGTCAGTTACATTTGCCAGATACTCTACCTGATTTTCTTTGGGATGTTGAATGAAACCGGAGAACCTCACAGTAAAAGACATGACTGTAAACTCCGCGCAAATTGCATCTATGGTCAATGTTGTTATAGGTCTGATTTTGCTTTTGTAGGTGAATATGAAGACAACTTAATGCAGACTTTAGCAGCTTGTCGATACCTCTGAAGTGAGTTGATTGCTTTTTAGAAATCCAAGCGGAAATTTACATTTAAAATTGATAAACATCTTGCAAGGGATGTACTGCCGCAGTTATTTCCCGCACAGAGTCCCAGAGAAACACATTCGAGTAGATATCATGGTTCACCATTAAAAGTAAAACATTTGCAAAGTACAGGTTCTGCAGGCCCTGCATCCATTTATATAATGCTATATCACATAATCCTCTGTGATTGCTTATTTCTCTTTATTTGTGCTATTTGGATTTGCAATTTTTAATTTGTGGTGCCTTTTCCAATTTAATAAACTTTAGAAGCACTTCACGGTTGCTTTCCTCTCTGAAAGTTGACTCGTTCTACCCCAGTCGGAATGTTTATTACGACTATCTGATCCATCGGGCATTGTATTCTGGCTGTTTTTGTCTGCGTCCATGGAGTGATTCAATGGAGTGATTATTCTGAAAGTTTACCAGACAGATTCCTAAGATGTTAAAATGGTTGTGGAGTAACTTGCCGTTGATAAAGGGAAATGAGTAAATGATAGTAAATGAAAAAAAAGAACGTATACCAATTAACAGTCCGACTAAAGGCTACGGCTTCACACTTTGGAGAGAAGGAGAATGAGCGGAGACTTGATAGAGATATACAAAATATTAAGAGGAATAGATAGACAGCCAGCGCCTCTATTCCAGGGCACCAATGTTCAATACAAGAGGGCATTGCATTAAGTTAATGGGTGGGAAGTTCAAGGTAGATATCAGAGGGACGTTTTTCACCCGGAGAGTGGTTGGTGCATGGAATGCGCTGCCTGGGGTTGTGGTGGAGGCAGATACGTTGGTCAAGTTTAAGATACTGTTAGATAAGCATATGGAGGATTTTAAAATAGAGGGATGTGTGGGAAGAAGGAGTTAGATAGTCTGAGGCGTGGTTTAAAAGTCGGCACAACATGGTGGAACGAAGGACCTGTATTGTGCTGCATTTTTCTATGGTTCAATAGTTCTTAAAATCTGTTAGTGCTGATGAATTTGGCACAGGAAGTAATGTTATAATATTTTTCGAAATTTACTGGAGAACGTTCCACAAAACGAATATTTTCATTTGAGCATGTATTTCCACTGATCAAAGTAAGGATGATAATACAGGCGGCAGAGGGTTTTTCTCGTTTTAAATCATATACATGTACTGTATATTAAATTCCGCTGCTGATTATTAGAGTGAAGAACATGTTCCGTATCAGATATCTTTATTTGTCACCTGTACATCGAAACACACAGTAAAATACATCTTTTGCGTAGAGTTCCCGCAAGTGTCGCCACGATCCGGCGCCAACAATGCATGCCAACAACTTCCTAACCCGTACGTCTTTGAAATGTGGGAGGAAACCGGAGCACCAGGAGGAAACCCACGCAGACAAGGGGAGAACGTATAAACTCCTTACAGACAGTGGGCGGAATTGAACCCGGGTCGCAGGCGCTATAAAGCTGTAAGCCAACTGCTACACTACCGTGTCTGCATCATCAGTAATGTAATTTTCACCCAGCTTTTGAAACTTAAGCCATAAAAATTCTGCAGTAGTTTGATATTTACTCCAGAATTACGCATGTCTCTTAATTGTAGAAAGATGATTACATCAATCTACAATCAAGTCATAAAAAAACATAAGAAAGAGAAGAGGGAATACCCCGACGTCCAATTAGATCATGCGCGATCTTTTACTTCAAGTGGTGGAAGATTACACCAAAAATACTCCCCAATAGATCTGCTGCATTGGCTGCTATATATTTTCAGACTAAAAAAAAGCTGGAACAAAGAGATTCACCAGAGCTTCTTTTTACATTGTATATCGATGATTTAGATTATGGAATAAATGGTTTTGTGGCTAACTTTGCAGATGACACCAAGATGGATGGAAGAGCAGGAAGTGTTGAAGAAACGGAAAGGTTGCAGAGAAACTTGGACATTTTCGGAGAATGGGCAAAAAATCGCAGATGAAATACAATGTGGAAAAAAATGTGCCATAGTACACTTTGGAAGACGAAATAAACGGACAGATTATTATCTAGATGGGGAGAAAAGTGAAAATTTGGAAGTGCAAAGGGACTTAGGGGTTCTCGTGCAGGACCCGAGAGGATAACCTGCAGGTTGGGTCGGCGATAAAGAAAGCGAAATTTTATGTTGGCAGTCATTTCAAGAGGAATAACGTATAAAAGTAAGAATGTGTTGATGAGGCTCTATGGGGCACTGGTGAGACCTCATTTGGTGTACTGTGTGCAGTTGTGGGCCCCTTAACTTGCAAAGGATGTGCTGATGTCGCAGAGGGTTCAGAGAAGATTTGTGAAGATGTTTCTCCAAATGAAAGTACTGACATACTAGGAGAGTTTGTCGGCTCTTGGACTGTATTGATTGGAGTACAGAACAATGAGAAGGGACCTCATTGAAACATTTCGAATGTTGAAAGGACTGGACAGAGTAGATGTGACAAAGTTGTTTGCTTTGGTGGGTGATTCCAGGACAAGAGGGCACAGTCTTAGAATTAGATGGTACCCATTCAGAACAGAAATGAGTAGAAATTTATTTAGCCAGAGGGTCTTGGATTTATGGAAAATGTTGCCCCATACGGCTGTGAAGGCCCGATCATTGGAGTGTTTAAGGAGGAAATTGATAGCTATCTAATTAATCAGGGTATCAATGTATATGAGGAAAAGACTGGTAATTGGGGCAAGATTGCAGAATAGTTTAGCTCATGGTGAGGTAGCGGAGCAGAATCGATGGGCCGAATGGCCTACTTCTGCTCCTTTGTTTTGTGACCTTGTGACCTTCTGATTGGGAAGCACAAGGAATGGGCGATATCGTAAATGAATCGCTCTTCTCTGCATGCACCATGGAGAAACTCATGGAAGCTAAGGCTTTCACGAAAGAGAATAGTGATGTCCTGAAATATATTGGTATTGCGAAAGAGCAGGTGTAAGCGATGTTTAGGCACATCAAGCTGGATTTTTACTTGGGACTGGATCAGATATATGCTATGATGTAGTTGGACGCAAAGAAAGATTCTTCACAGAGACATGGCTCACCCCCAGCACTCCAGACACAGCGTTGCAGCCCGAAGGATTCACCATCCACTGCATGGACCGGACGACAAAATCACGTAGAGGCAGAGCCGGCGGAGTTTGCTTCATGATTGACCCACTGCGGTACATAGACTTGGCAGTATTGGCTCAGTCCTGCTCCTCCGACTTGAAACAACTGACGGTCAACTTCTATGCGTTCCACTTGCGGACGGAATTCTCCGCCGTCAGCCTGGTAGCAGTGATCACGCCACCCCTGGCAAACGACAGTCTGGAACTGGAGGAGCTGAGAACGGTGATCAACTGTCACGAGACAGCTCACCCCGATTCCTTGCCCATCACCACGGGGTCTTCAACCAGTTTAGCCTGAAGAAGTCTCTAATTAACTGCCAATAACACATCACCTGCAGAACTAGAGGAGCCAACACATTTGATCACTCTCACAACGCCATCAAGAACTCTTACCGTGCTGTCCTGCGCCCGAACGTTGGCAAGTCCGAACACTTGACTGTACTTCTACTACTTGGTATATAACCAGAGGTTGAGGACCGCAGCGGCAACGTACTGCGAAACAGTTGTCAATGGAGGCGAAGGAGCGTTTACAGGAATGCTTTGAATTGGTGGACTGGGCCATTTTCAGGGATTCATCTGCGGATATGAATTAATATCCCACAGCCAACACAGAATTCATCAAGACCTCCGTGGCTGCATGTGTGCCTTCCTGTGCACACCGAGTTTTCCCAAACCAGAATGAACCAAGAGATTCGCAGTAATGCCTAAAGAGAGGCCTGTGGCGTTCAAGATCGGCGATCCAGATTCCTACAAGAAATGCAGCTACGACATGCAGAAGGCCACCCTGAGAGAAAAATGTCAATTCTGTGTGAAGTTAGAGACGCAATCGATGAATGACAGCTTTAGCAGGATTTGTATGCTTTTGCTTCCTCTAAGCGAAACCTATCAGTATAAATGGCAGTGATACTTCACTTCCAGATGAGCACAATGCCTTTATGCACCCTTCAAAAGGGAGAATCACACAAGTCCTGTGCGAATCCTCACAGTTTCCGGCGACCGTGTGCTCTCCGTCTCGGAGGCCAATGTTAGAACATCCTTCAAGATCGTGAACCTTCGCAAGGCGTCAGGTCCCAATTATGTACCTGGCCGGGGATGGAAAACCAGTGCCGACCAATTGGTAGGAGTGTAAAAGGACAACTTCAACCTCTCACTGCTGCAGCCTGAGTGTCCCACCTACTTCAAACGGGCAGCAATCATCCCGGTGCCAAAGAAGATCAGAGTGAGCTGCAACACTGAATATGCACCAGTAGCATTCACATCCACTGCGATGAACTGTTTCGAGAGTTCGGTTATAGCTATAATTAACTTCTGCCTGAGTAAGGACCTGCACTCGTTGCAATTTGCCGACTGCCACAACAGGTCTACGCCGGATGCAAGCTCACTCTCTCTCCACCCTGCATTGGAACATGTATACAACAGCAACATGTAAGTCAGACTGCTGTTTATCGATTGAAGCTCGACGTTCAATACAATCATCCCCTGAGTAACGATCAACAAGATTCAAAACTGAAACCTTGACTTCCTTATCGGGAAACGACCGTCAGTGTGGACCAGTAATAACATCTTCTTGTTGACAATCAACACAGGCGCACCTTAGGGATGTGTGCTTAGCCCACTACTCTACTCTCACTATACACATGACTCTGTGGCCAAGCACTTTCTTCCTCAACATTTCTCACTAACTCCTCTGCTCCCTGCCACCCACCCACCTACCTTTCTTATTATACTGAGGTATCATTTACATTAACCAGATACAACAGTTATTAACAGTTGTATATGTTGCCTTCTACAATGAGATGGACTATGACCTCACGATCTACCTTGTTGTGACCTTGAACTTTATTGCACTGCACTTTCTCTGTATCTGCGACACTTTACTCTGTACTGTTATTGTTTTTACCTGTACTACATCAATTCACTCTGTACTAACTCAATGTAACTGCACTGAGTAATGCAGTAACCTGTACGATCGGTTCGTAAGACAAGCTTTTCACTGTACCTCGGTACAAGTGACAATTATAAACCAATACCAATACCAATACGCTACAGTTTTCTTTGGGATGTTGAAAGAAACCGGGAACCTGGAAGAAACCCACGCGGTAATGGACATAGGTATAATCTCTGCCCAACTAGAATGCGTGACTAATGTTGTTATGCGTGTGATTCTGAGTTTGCAGATGGAAATGAAGACAAACTTAATTCAGACTTTAACAGCTTGTAGATAGATGTTTTCAAAGTCAAATGGTGAGTTAATAAACATCTTGCAAGGGATTTACTGCCACAGTCATTTACTGTACAGATTCATAGAAAAGCAGATTGCCGCGGATGTCATGATTCAGCGTTAAAGATTAAGTATTGATGAAGTGTAGTTTCTGCAGGCCATGACTGTGCATCAGCTGACGTAATGTTACACCACAGAAACCTCGGCAATTGCTTATCTCACTTTATGTGTTGTATTTAGATTTACATTATTAAATTTGTGGCATCCAATCGGAGTTAATGAACTTTAGAAACACGTCAGGGTTGCTGTCTCCTCTGCAGATTGACTGGTCTTTATCCATTCGAAATGGTCCCGGGGAACTTTGGTGATGAAAATGCAGATGATGTCGTTAAATGTAGATAATTTAAGACAGAATTCTCCTTGTCTTAAGTTATCTTCATTCCCCATACCTATTACATTCCACTGATGTTCATTAGTGTGAAGAAAATATTTCGATGGGTCAATTATGCAATTTGCACTTGGGTATTGAAACTTCTGTGATGAACATTCTGAAGCAGTTTGACAATTCCTCCAAAATTACGTATGTCTCGTATTTGTAGAATAATGATTACATCAATCTACAATCAAGTCACAAGAACATAAGAGACAGAAGTGGGGACACTCCAACATTCAATGATATCATGCATGTTCTTTTACTTCAAAATTATGTAAGATTAAAAGACGAACAAGCATACTTCCCAACAGATATACATGAAATGGGTTCTATACATTTTCAGACACAGAAAAACTCAAACCAGGAGCTGTATCAGAGAATAATCCTTATCTTACTCACCAAAGTAAAGGAGTGTGAAGATAGAAATTGATTGAATGTGTGAGTGGAAGTACCCTCACCTTTGTAGGACGAAGTGGGAAGGTCAAAGGTTGGTTGGATTAGGAGACCCTGGGCAACGAGAGGCAGATATCAGGTACAGGCGGCTGGTATCACCCGAGTCCCTTGAGAAGTATAATGGATGTAGGAGTACACTTAAACACGAAATCATGAGGGCAACGTGTTGATATGACATATGCTTACCAGGTAAGATAAACAAGAACACTAAGAGAATCAAAGAGGACATTAGGTGTACAAGGGTAACAGAGGTAGAAATAGGATGAGTGTCGTTGTCTATACTTTGAACAACGTGAGAAGTGCAAGACTTCTTGTCTGTAGGTACTATTGAGAAAGTCACGGAAGCTATGTATTTCAAGGAAGGGAACAGTGATATCTGGAAATATATTGATCTTACTAAAGAGGTGGTGTTAGCGATACTGAAGGTGGATAAATCCCTGGGCCTGACCAAATATATCCAAGGACGAAGTAGAGCGCAAGGAGATAAATTTCAAGGGCCCTGCCAGAGATTTTTTTTTACCTTAGTTGGACATGACGTACCAGAAGCCTGTCAATTGGCTATTCTTGTGACTTGACTTAAGAAGGGAGAAGTCAGGGAAGTACAGGTCCATGAGCCTAATATCAGTGGCGGATAGGTTACTGAAGGCAATTTTTGAGAGATAAGATTCATCTGCATTTGTCAAGCCAATAGACAAATGACAATAGGAGCATAAGTAGACCATTCGGCCCTTCGAGTCTGCTCCGCCATTTTGAGATCATGGCTGATCCTCAACAGTCAATATCCTGTTCCTGTCTTGTCTTCATATCCGTTGATTCTCCCATCTATAAGAAACCTATCCAGCTCATTCTTGAAAGTGCCCAGAGAACTGGCCTCCACAGCCCTCTAAGGCAGTGAATTCCACAAATTCACAACCCTCTTGGACAAGAAGTTTTTCTTCACCTCTGTCCTAAATGGCCTAGCCCTTATTCTTAAATCATGCCCCCTGGTCCTGGACTTCCCCAACATCTGGAACATATTTCCTGTCTCTATCTTGTCCAATCCCTTAATAATCCTGTATATTTCAATCAGACCCCCTCTCAATCTTCTCAATTCCAGCGTGTACAATCCCAGTCTCTCCAACCTCTCAGAATAAGATAGTCCCGACATCCCCGGAATTAACCTCGTAAACCTACGCTGCACGCCCTATATAGCCAGGATATCCTTCCTTAACCCTGGAGACCAAAACTGTACACAATACTCCAGGAGTGGTCTCACCAGGGCCCTGTACAAATGTAAAAGAATCTCTTTGCTTTTGTACTCAATTCCTCTTGTAATACAGGCCAGCATTCCATTATCCTTCATCACTGCCTACTGTACTTGCTCATTCTCTTACAGTGACTGACGAACAATGTCTCCTATATCGCTTTGTATTTCCCCCTTACCTAATTCCACACCATTCAGATAATAATCCGCCCGCCTGTTCCTGCTACCAAAGTGAATAACCTCACACTTATCCACATTAAACTTCATCTGCCAAGTATCTGCCACTTACCCAACCTGTCCAAATCACCTTGAATTCTCCTAACTTCCTCTTCACATGTCGCACTGCCACCCAACTTTGTATCATCGGCAAACTTGCTAATGTTATTCACAATGCCTTCATCTAAATCATCAACATAGATCGTAAACAGCTGCGGTCCCAGCACCGAGCCCTGTGACACCCCACTAGTCACGGGCTGCCATTCTGAGAAACATCCCTTCACCCCTACCCTTTGTTTCCTATCCGCCAACCAGTTTTCTATCCATGTTAATACCCGCCCCCCCAATTCCATGAGCCCTAATTTTACCCACCAATCTCCTGTGCGGCACTTTATCAAATGCCTTCTGAAAGCCGAGGTATACAACATCCACTGAATCTCCCTCGTCTATTTGCCTGGTTACACCCTCAGAAAACTCCGGTAGATAGGTCAAGCATGATTTGCCCTTAGTAAATCCATGTTGACTCGACCCAATCCTATCATTGCTATCCAAATATGCCACTATTTCCTCCTTAATAATGGACTCTAGCATCTTCCCCACCACAGAGTGTTATGCTAACTGGACGATAGCTCCCCGTTTTCTCCCTCCCTCCTTTCTTAAAAAGTGGAATAACGTTTTCAGCCAAGGGCAGATTCTGGATAGTCAGCATGAAATTGTGCGTGGGAAGTCATGTCTCACGATGTAATGAGCATTCTTGAAGAGGTGACCAGGAGGACTCATTAGGTCAGGGCTGTAGACCTGGTCAAGATGTACATTAACAAGACATTTGACAATGTCCCGCGTGGTAGGCTGCTTCAGAAGCGTAGATCACGTTGGATCCAGGGTAATGTACCCAATTAGATTCAACATTGGTGACAGGAGCAGAGAGTGGAGTGGAAAGTTATTTTTCAGACCGGAGACGCGATTGGGGGCTATGCCGCAGGGATAAGTACTGGGATCACTGCTGCTTGCCATGTATTGGATGAGAATGTACGTGGCATGATTCGTAAGTTTGCGGATAACAACGATATTGATGATATTGTAAACAGTGAAGAACCTTGGCTAAGGTTGCAATAGGATCTTTTTCACTAAGAAGCTGGACAAAGGACGAGCAGCTGAAGTTTAACAGACATATCCGAGGTGCTGCATCTTGGGAAGCTATGACAGGGGCAGGCCATATACTGTGAATGTCAGGACCGTGCGGAGTGGGTAGAACAGAGAGACCTTGGGGGAACAAGTACATGGTTCCCTGAAAATGGATACGCTATTTAGACAAAATGCTGAAGAAAGCATATGGCATGCTTGTTTTAATCGGACAAAGCATTTACTTAAAGAGTTGGGATGTCATGTTACAGCTGTGGAGAACGTTGGTGAAACGACACATGGAATATTGTGTACAGTTCTTTTCGCCACCCTTTACAAAATACCTGACTAATCTAGATAGGATGCATACAAACATTCTGAGGGACTGGAGGTCTTGAGTACTGAGGAGAGACTGGATCGGCTTGGACTATTTTCTCTGGTGCGAAGGAAGCTGAGGGGTGACCTTATAGAACCACATTTATAAAATTACATTAGATTAGATAAAGTGGATGGTCACCGTCTCTTCCCCAGGGAAATGGGGTGTAAAACTAAGGTCATACATTTAAGGTGAAGGGGAAATATTTAAAGCGGACCTCTGAGGCCAGTTTATGACACAGATTGTTGTCAGTCTATGGAACGAACTGACAGAGTAAGTGCTCGGGTCGGTTAAAATTACAAAGTTTAAAAGATATTTACATAAGATACATGGTAACGAAAGATTTCGATATGGCCAAATAAAGGCAAATGAGGAAAGTGCAAGAAATCATGTTGGTCCCCGTGGACAAGTTGGGCCGAAGGACCTTTTTCCCTGCTGTATAACTCTGTGATTCTAAGAACCCTACTGGTTACCAATTCAAAAACATAAAATAGTTCGATTCTCTCTTTTTTAATTGAGAAAATCAAGGTATCTAGGATTATGCATGATCTTTTTGGTCTGGAATATATGTGACGACTGAAATCCACAGAACTCTTGGTTTGAGAATTCCAAAGGATCACTTCATTCTCGATGAAGCCATTTCTACCCATCTCTGTCCTGAATGGCTGATTGTTTATTTTAAGCTGTGACACCTGGTTCCTGACGCACCAGACATAGAGAAGGTAAATTTCGTATTTACTCTGTCAAAATATTTTATGCGTCGATGTGATAATTCCTCGCTGTCATCAATTCAAGAGAGTGCTGTCACATTTTGCTAATTTTTTGCAACAGGATAAAGCCCCTTGCCCTTAATATTAAACTGATTGATTTGCACTCCATCTATCAAGTTTAGTTATGTTATAGACAGGTTAGCAGACCGGTATCCAATATCTGGTATACAATATTCCAGCTACAGCCTCAGCACTTCGTTATAAAAGGAGAAGAACGACTCTGCTCTTGTATTCCAAATATCTTCCTATAAGGGCTACTATATCGTTTGCCGCTCGACTTCTTGCTGCACCAAATGTTAATTTAACCTAAGTTCCTGCACCTTTTAAATATCAGCACATTTCACTTTCATTTAATTTTCTTTTGCAACAAAACTCACATATTTACACATTATCAACATGGTCCATTCCTTTTGCCTGAAGGTTTGTTGCTTCGTGCTCAGAACCTTGTTGTCTCTAAAATTTCCATCATCAACAGTTTTGCATACACAGTAGCTGGCTGCACGTAGATTTCATTGATAAACACCTTGGACCCAAGTAACAATCTCTGTCGCAAACAACTAGTCAGAGCGTAACAGTCTGTGAATGACCAGTTCATATTTTCTGAACTATTTTACATGGTAGATATTCCTCAATCCCTGCCAGTATACTTCTCCTGCGGGCGTGTGTTCTAACTCCGTTTACCGAGCTCTTGTGCAGAACCTGCGAGTCCAAAAGACACCATCAACTGCCCCGCCAGATGTATTCGGTTGGTGACAACAGTAAAACTTCCCTTATATGTATCAATTGTGTCTTCACTTTTAAAAAATTCAGAGATTCATATAATTAAGTCCTGATGTCTTAGGGCATTCAGACCGTTTAGTTCAGCTATTTCTTGCTTATTTTAGCTATTCCTTATGTATTCCGCTTTTTAGGTCTCACCAGATGAGTCGCTATCTTTCGTTGCTGGAATGTATTTTTGAGTTCTTCCATTGAGGCGACCGCAGAACATTTGTTCAACGTCTCGAATTCCTTATGCTCAGTTATAACTTCCAGTATTTCAGTGTTGTAATGGTTCCCATTAACTCTTGTTAATCTTTCTCATTTTACATAACTATGGAAGAGGTGGGCTGAAAGGGTCAATATCTCTGCTATTTGATTCTATAATTCTATGGCAGGTCAAAGCCATTGTATTCACAAAAGGATGAAAGTTATAGACAGCAATTCTAAGGAATCCTGCATGACAAAAGCTGGATAAAGGCAAAAATGAAAGCTGATGTAGGAATAAAGTACTGAAAACAAGAGAAGCCCTTTAAGAGACCAAGTGCAGGGGAGAGGACTAAAGTTGAAATTTGTCGGCAATTCTGAGGCTCGAAATATTACTGGCAAACAAAATAATGGAAAGTTGACAAGCTATATCCCAGGCTACTACAATGAGAGGCAAGAAGGGAGATTGTTGTGGCCTGGACAGATTTTCGTAAATCCTTGCTGACCATCGGTGAGGTACCGGATGACGGGAGAACTTGACGTGTGGGAATGATGGATTTTGTCAAAGATTCAGAGAGACATGCAGAATGGAAACAGTCGATTCGGCCGACAGAGTCCGCGCAGAACATCAAACATCCATTGAAACGAACAGATCGATGTCATGTTTTATTCCCCCAACATTTTTATCAATTCCCCCAGGTCCTACCTCTCACCTACATTGGGCGCAATCTACAGTAGCCAACTTTTCTATCAACCTGCATTTCACTGCGAAGTGGAAGGAAAGCAGAGCGACCGGAGGAAACCCATGCAGTCACAGGTTGCACGTGAAAACTGAAAAGTCAGGATTGAATACAGGTCTCAGGCGCTGCGAGGCAGCTTCTCGACTTGCTATGCCGCAGGGTAGGGCATGTACAATGAATGGCAGGGCCTGAGGGAGAATAAAAGAAGAGAGAGACTTTGGAATACGTCCAAAGATTTATACAAAGGCAGATAATCTGGTGAACTAGGTACAGATGATATACGGCTTCATGAGGGTCAGGAGGATATGGCACTGATAAGTAAAACACTGACTTTATAAACAATGGTTTGGTCAAACGTGGATTATCGTGTGCATTTCTGGACAGCGCAAGAGTGCAAGCACATGATTGCACTGAAGGGTGTGCAGAGGAGATTTACAAGGATATTGCCTGGGATGGAGCGTTACCGTAATGAGTAGAGACTGGTTCGCCTGGGTTTATTTCCCTAACAGCAAAGCTCAGCGGTGGGGGGGGGGGGGGTGGGGGGGGGGGGGGGCGGGGGGGGGGGATGGGGATTCTGATGAAGGTAGGCACAATTATGGAGGACATAGATGAAGAATATAGGTTTAAACTTTTTTAACAAGGCCGAGAGTGTGGGTAAGTTAAACGTTAGAGTGGATAAAAGGAAGAAAAGAAAATCACCCAGTTGTTGTAATCTGGAACACATTGAGGCGAGCTATATTTGAGTTACCGGTGCTGTCTTTGAGGTAAAAGTGCTGAGGCTTTCTCTGCGGATGCTTCGACGAGTGGGATGAACAGTCAGAAGAGGCAAGGTAAGATAAACTACGGTCTTTTTTTCACCTTTCCACTTTTGCCTTATTGGAGTCGTGATAGCAATCACGGCAGTCTATATTCCTCTTGCAGGTTGTGGAAAATCACGGAGAGTCCCGGTGTCTCTGGCGACTATACCTGTGAGACGTGTCCGGGTGCAGTGCTGGACAGGCTGCATCCAGCGTCTGAATCTGCAGTTGGACTCGCTCAAGCGCAGCCCTGATGTGAGAATCTTTCAGAGGAGGTTTGTTGAGCTTGTCACACATAAGGTGGAGGCAGCATGTAGTTTGCTGACCACCAATAATGGTAGTAGGAGTAGGCAGTGTGTGCAGGATTTCATTGTGGGCCTTACCTTCAGTAAAATGTATACCATATTTAATAATGTAGTGCTGAGGACCCTTTAGATTAGAGCAGCAGTAGCCTGTGGCTACACAACTAGCCCTGATGCACGGAAGCACATGATGGAGATATAGAGCGGTATAATGATATAAGACACGACACTTCGGGGGCAGACAGGAGATTCTGTGGCCCTAAAGGGATACCACGATGGTATAATTTCTATAGGGTTCCGAGGACAAGGATGACTCGAAGCGGTGGCAGACAACTCCAAAGGGAGAGGGCGAGCAGCCGGAGGTGGTGGTACACATTGGTACAAGGACAAAAGTTGAAAAAAGGGGTGAAGTTCCACAGAAAATACATTGAACCATAGAACAATACAGCACAATACAGGCCCTTCGGCCCACCATGTTGTGCTGACCTTCAAACCACTCCCAAGAATACCTAACCCTTTACTCTCACATTTCCCTTTACCTTAAATTCTTCCATATGCGTATCTAAAAATCTCTTGAACTTGACCAACGTATCAGCCTCCACCACCACCCCAGGCAGCACATTCCAGGCACCGACCACTCTCTGCGTGAGAAACCTCCCTCTGACGTCTCCCTTGAACTTCCCATCCATTAATTTAAATCCATAACCTCTTGCATTGAGCATTGGTACCATGGAGAAGAGGCGCTGGCTGACCACTATATCTATTCCTCTTAATATTTGGTATACCTCTATCATGTCTCCTCTCATTCTCCTTCTCTCCAATAAGTAAACCCTAGCTCCTTTAGTCTATCCTCATAATCCATACTCTCTAATTAAGGAGGCATCCTGGTAAATCTCCTCTGCACCCTCTCCAACGCCTCCACATCCTTCCTGTAATGATGCTACCAGAATTGGACACAGTACTCTCAGTGTGATCTAACCAGAGTTTTGTAAAATTGCATCATTACTTCGCGGCCCTTAAACTCTATTCCACGACTTTCGAAATCTAAGATCCCAGAAGCTTTCTTAAGTACCCTATCCACCTGTGAGGCAACTTTCAGTGATCTGTGGATATGAACCCCCAGATCCCTCTGCTCCTCTACACTGCCCACAATCCTGTCATTTATTTTGTATTCCGCTTGGAGTTTGTCCTTCCAAAGTGTACCACCTCACACTTCTCCGGATTGAACTCCATCTGCCACTTCTCAGCCTAGCTCTGCATCCTATCAATATCCATCATTAAGCGTCGACAGCCCTCCACACTATCCACAACACCACAGAACTTTGTGTTGTCTGCAAACTTGCTAACCCACCCTTCCACCCACTCATCTAAGTAATAAATAAAAATTACGAAAAGTAGAGGTCCAAGAACCAATCCCTGTGGGACACCACGAGTCAAAGCCCTCCAATCCGAATGCACTCCCTCAACCACAGCCCTTTGCTTTCTACAGACAAGATAATTCATAATACACACGTCCAAGCCTCCCTGGATCCCTTGGCCTCTGAGCTGTTGAAGAAGCCTCCTATGTGGAACCTTGTCAAACTCATTACTAAAATATATGTAGACCACATCTACTGCTCTACCCTCATTAGTCTTCCTGGTCACCTCCTCCAAGATCCCTATCAGGTTTGTGAGGCTGGATATTCCCTTCACAAAGCCATGCTGGCTGTCCTTAATCAGTCCATGATTCTCTAAATGATCATAGATCCCATCTCTTAGAATCCTTTCTAGAAGCTGACTCACCACAGACGTAAGGCTCACAGGTCTGAAATTCCCTGGACTATCCCTACTACCTTTTTGAATAAGGGGACAACATTCAACACCCTCCAATCCTTCGGTACTATCCCCGTGGACAACGAGGACTCAAAGATCCTAACCAACGGTTCAGCAATCTCGTCCCTCGCCTCACGAAGCAGCCTGGGAATATTCCGTCAGGCTGCGGGGACTTATCTGTCCTAATATTTTCCAACAGCTCCAACACATCCTCTCTCTTAATAACTACATAATCTAGAACATTACCCTTAGCAATACTGTCCTCAGCATCATAAAGACCCCTCTTCTTGGTTAATACTCAAGAGAAACATTCATTAAGAACCTCACCCACTTCAACAGCTTCCAGACACATCTCCAACCTTTTGCTTTAGTCGGACCTACCTTTATTCTAGCCATCCTTCTGCTCTTCACGTACGAGTAAAAAGCCTAGGATTCTCCTTATCCCTACTCGTCAAAGCCTATCATGTTCCTTTCTCGCTCTCCTCAGTCCCTTCTTAAGTTCCTTCCTTGCTACTCTATATTCATCACAAGCCCTATTTGATGCGAGCTGCTTACACCTTATGTATGCTGCCTTCTTTTTCCTAACCAGTTGTTCCACCTCTCGATCATCCATGGTTCCTTCACCCTGCCATTCCTTCTCTGCCTCACCGTGATAAGTTTATCCCTAACATCCTGCAAGAGATCCCTGAACAACAACCACATCTCCATAGTACATTTCCCTTCAAAAATGTCATCACAATTTACACTCTCAAGTTCTCGCCTTATAGCCTCATAATTTGCCTTTCCACAATTAAATATCTTCCCGTCCTCTTTGCTCCTATCCCTGTCCATGAGCAGTGGTCGCTGTCCCCCAAAAACTCACGCACCGATAGATCTGTCACCTGACCCGGTTCATTACCTAGAACTGGATCTAATATGGCATCCCCTCCAGTCGACCTGTCAACATCCTGTGATAGTAATCCGGCGTGGACACACTTAAGAAACTCCGCCCCGTCTAATTCTTGGGAAGTTGAAGTCTGCCACGATAATAACCTCGTTATTTTTGCATCTTTCCAAAATCTTCCTCCCAATCGGTTCCTCAGTATCGTTACTGCTACCGGAAGGCCAATAGAATACTCCCAGTTGAGTAACTGCTCCTTTCTTGTTCCTAACTTCCACCCATATTGACTCTAGAGAGGATCCTTCTACATTATCCACCCTTTCTGCAGCTGTAATAGTCCCCTGAGTAGTATCGCCGCCCCCCTTCCTCTTCTCGCTCCTTCCCTATGCCTTTTAAAACACCGAAAACCAGGAATTTTCAATATCCATTCCTGCCCTGGTGTCACCCATGTTTCTGTAATAGCCACAATATCGTAGTCCCATGTACTTATCCAAGCTCTCAGTTCATATCCCTGATTCCTGATGCTTCTTGCATTTAAGTAAATGCACTTTATCCCATCCACCTTATTAGTTTTATAGCCTGTACTCTGCTTCTCCTTCCTCAAAGCCTCTCTACCTGTCAGATCTGACTTTTCCCCATCCCCTTCTTCATCTGACCTACTAATCCGGTTCCCATCCCACTCGTAAAAGAGTTTACACCCTCCCGAACCACCCTAGCACACCTGACTGCAAGGATATTAGCCCCCCTCACGTTCGGAGGAGATATACGGAGATAGGAAGAATGTTAAAAAGCCAGTCCTCAAGGGCAGTGATCGGTGGATTACTCACGGTGCTACGTACCAGTGAGGGTAGGATTAGAAGGATAGGGCAGATGAATGGGTGGCAAAGGAGCAGATGCAGGGCGTAGCTTTTCAGCTTTTTGGACGATTTGGATCTCTTCCGGGGCACAGATAACCTGCAGAAGATGGATGGGCTGAACTTGAAACGGAGAGAGACAAAAATCCCGGCAGGGTGATTTGAGAGATCTACTTGGGGGTGGGGGCGGTTGGAGGAGCCAACACAGTCGTGAATTGATGAGAAGTTTGGGATAAATACAGAAGTTTAAAAAAAGAAATAACAGTAGAATGTGCAAGCATGAGCACGGAAGCGAGCCAGGGTAAATTTATGGATTAAACTGCATTTATTTCAAAGCACGAGTTCTGAAAGTGAGTCAGTTGAACTCAGAAGGTGGATGGGTATATGAAACTGGGAGATTGTAGCTATGGCAGAAACATGGCTGTGGGAGGGGCATAACTAGCAGCACTACGTTCCGGTTTGCAGATTCAAGAGCAGGGATAAAGGTGGAGGTTAGAGAGGAGGGAGAGTTGCGTTTTTGATTACTAAGGAAATCCTGGCAATTCATAGGATATTCCAGTGGTAACGTTCAGTGAATCTATATGGGAAGAATGGGAAATACTAAGAGGCTGGTTACTTTGACTGTTTTGCATTATAGTTCCCCAATAGGCAACTGAAGTACAGAAGCAAATGTGCCAGGAGATCGCAAATGCTTTCAGCTTAAAAGGGGTGTAACAGTGGGTGATTTTAACTTTCTAAATATTGTCTGGGAACGTCATAGTGTTAAAGGCTCGGACGGAGAGAAATATGTTAATTGAGTTCAGGACAGAGAATACAAATCAATATGTCGATGGCAAGAGAAAGGGCAAAATTCGACCTCATCTTGGGAAATAAGGCAGAGCAAGTGACTGAACTGTTAGCAAAGAGCACAACTCCAATGATTTTATATATTTTTGGGAAAGGATAAGTTTGGTCCACAAGTTAAAATACTGAAATTGGGGCAAGGCTAATTTAGATGGTATTAGGTGGGAAGCAGGGTTGACTGAGTAAGCCTATTTCCAAGTAAAGCAATGTCCAGCAAGTGGGAGGCTTATTGAAGTGAGAGGCAGCATGTTCCTGTTAAATTAAAGGGTAAAGCAGACAGGAATAAGGAACGCTGTATCACATGAGATATTGAGCCTCTGGGGAAGTAAAAAAGAGGTATATATCAAGGACAGGCAACCGGTATTAAATGAAACTCTTGCAATGTACAGTGAGTGTAGGAGGTCAGTTAAGAGGGAAATCTGCAGGGCAAAGAGAGGGCATGAGATCGCGTTAGCACATAAGATAAAGGAGAATCCAAACGGATTAGGTCAGTATATTAATAGAAAAGCAGTAACTGGTGAGAGAAGACGTTCTCTTGAATATCAGCGATACCTTTTATGTGTTGAGCCATGGGAGATGATGGAAGTTATTAACGCATAGTTCTCGTTTGTATTTACCGTGGAGAAAGACGTGGATACGAGGGGACAAAGAGGTTAATAGTGATGGTTTGAAGAGAGCCTACCTTGCAGAAAAGGAGGTACTGGAGATCTCAAAACGCATATAGGTAGATTTGCGGGATCAATTTTGCCCAGGACGTTGTGGAAGAAATTGCGTGGCCGCTCGCGAAGATATTCGCATGATGGATAGCCAGCGGTGAGATGTTGGTAAACTGAATGGTAGCTAATGTTGTGTCTTTATTTAAGAAAGGCTGCAAGGCAAAGCCTGAGAACTACTGACCAGTGAGCTTAAATTCAGTGGTGTGTAAGTTATCGGAGGGTATTCTGAGATTCAGGAGCTACATGCATTTCGAAAGGAAAGGACTGATCAGAAATGGAATGGATTTGTGCGTGGGAGATCATGTCTCACGAATTTTCCGGAATGTTTTCAAGATGTCACCAAGAAGATTGATCAGAGAGGTGCGTGGATTTTTCAAAACCTTGACAAGGTACCGCATGGTAAGCCAGTCCGGAGTGTTAGATCACATGAGATCCAGGGTAAGCAAGATGCAAAATTATTTAAATGTTAGCTGTTGATAGTTCACTGCCACGTCATGTCTCAAACCTTACGATATCGTGCTGTCGATATATTAGACACCTTGTGAATAAGATGGCGCCGGAGGGAGGAAACACCTTGCCGGCAGTTAACGGCAACATATTTTTATAGCCGAAATCTCACCTTTTGAAGCTGGAAAAATCAGTGAAAACTACTGCAGTAAACAGCGTGCGTTTAATCAATTTAATTAAATTGACAATACTACGAACCGGAGAGTACTGACAGGTTCGGCAGATGCGACCAATCAGAAGGCAAACACATTACTTGCAAATATCGGGTAGGTCTCGACTGTCACAGAAAACATGGCACAGGAGAGGGATCCACGTAAGGCCCCTCTCTCGAGCATCTTCCTGGCTAATGTGCAGTCATTAAAACGGAGATTGAGTACCTCAGAGCAAGATATTTTTCATTAGACGAACATGAGGGAATGCTGAGTACTCTCTTTCTCAGAGACATGGCTGACGCGCAGCTTTCATGACACAGCTCTCCAGCCCGGGTATTTTTCGTGGACCTGACGGCATCATCGGTTAAGGTAAAAGGTGGAGGTGTCTGCTTTATGATAAACTCTTCGTGGTGCACGGACATTGGCAGTCTCGTCCCATTCCGGATCCCCGACCTGGAAAATCTGGTAGGGAACTGCCGACCTTTCTACCTCTGCGGGAGTCCACCGCCATCATGTGATTGGGAGCTGAATGTCCAAGAGTACACAGTGTGTCGGAAAGATGGCGGGTAGGTAGAGGGGCTGGCGTGGCCCTGATGGTCAGAAACAATATTAAATCACTAGAAAGAAGAGACATAACATCAGAAGAGGTAGAATCCTTATCGTTTGATTTAAGAAATGGCAAGGGTAAATGGACACTAATAGCTGGTATCTCCAGGCACCAAAACAGCAGCCAGAATGTGGACTATATGTTGCAGCTGGAAATGGAAAAAAAGCGAGTCAGAGAGACAATGTCAAGATAATTATGGGGCATTTTAACATAAAAGTGGATGGGAAAGTCAGGAAAGTACTGGATCTCAGGAGAGAGAGTTTGTGGAATGTCTACGGGATGGATGTTTGGAGCAACTTGTTGATGAGCCCACCAGGGGATCGGCCGTTTTAGATTGGCTGCTGTGTAATGAACCCGAAGTGATTAGGAAACTAAAAGTAAGGGAACCCTTAGGAAGTAGTGATCATAATATGATTGAGTTCAGTTTCAAATTTGAAAAGGAGAAGCTGATATCATGTGTGTCAATAATTCAATGAAACAAAGGAAATTACAGTGGCATGAGAGAGGAACTGGACCAAATAGATTAGAAAAGTAAGCTAAATGAAGGGACAGCAGAGCAGAAATGGATGAAATTTCTACAAGAAATGAGGAAAATGCAGGATAGGAATATTCCAAGAAAGAAAATAATGAATGCAAAATGGCACAAATGTGGCTAACGAGAAAGCAAAAAATTAGTGGGCAAACAGAAGACTGGGAAGCTTTTAAAAACTTGCAGAAAGAAACTAAGAGAGTGATTAGGAAGGAAAAAATGAACTATGAAAAGAAGTTGGCAAATAACATACAGAAGGATACTAAGAGTTTTTTTTAATATATGAAAAGTAAAAGAGAGACACGGGTAGATATAGGACTGATTGAAAACTATGCTGGAGAAATTATGATGGGTAACAAAGAGATGGCAGAGAAACTAAATGAGTATTTTGCATCTGTCTTAACTATGGAAGACATCAGCAGTATACCTGACAGTCAGGGGTCTCAAGGAATGGAATTAAGTAGAGTCAAGTTTACTAGAGAAAAGGTGCTCGGGAAGCTGAATGGACAAAGGACAGATAAGTTCCCGGACTGGATGAAGTGCACCCTCGGGTTCTGAAGGAGGTGGATTTAAAGATTGTGGAGGCATTGGAGATGATTTTTCCAGGAATCAATAGACTCTGGCATGGTTTTGGAGGACTGGAAGGCCGCAAATGTATTTCCGCTGTTTAACAAAGGAGGGAGGCAACCAAATGGAAATTACATGCCTATTAGTCTAACATCGGCGGTTGGAAAGTTTCTGGAGTTGATTCTCACGGAAGAGGTTATAGAATATCTAGAGGTGCATGACAAGATAGGATCAAGTCAGCATGTTTTCTTTAAGGAAAGATCCTTCCTGACCAACCTACTGGAATTTTTTGAAGTAACCTCAAGTAGGATGGACAAGGAAGAAACAGAGGATGTTGTGTATTTGGATTTTCAAAAGGCCTTCGATAAGGTGCCGCGCAAGAGGCTGCTGAATAAGATGAGAGCTCATGGAATTGCACGAAAGATATTAGAATGGGTAGAGCATTGGCTGAATTCAAAGGGTGGGAAAAAAGGGATCCTGTTCTGGTTGGCTGCCGTTTACTGGTGGTGTTTCACAGGTGTCGGTGTTGGGGCCATTTCTTTTTACACTGTATATCGATGATTTAGATTATGGAATAAGTGGTTTTGTGGCTAACTTTGCAGATGAAACCAAGACAGGTGGAGGAGCAGGAAGTGTTGAAGAAACGGAAATGTTGCAGAGAGACTTACACAGTTTCGGAGAATGGGGGAAAAAAATGGCAGATGAAATACAAAGTTGAAAAATCTGCGGTTGTACACCTTGGAAGAAGAAATAAACTGGCATACTATTATCTAGGTGGGGAGGAAATTCAAAATTTGGAAGTGCAAAGGGACTTTCGGGTTCTCGTGCAGGATACCCTAAAAAATAACCTCCAGGTTGGGTCGGCGATGAAGAAAGCGAAGTCTATGTTGGCAGTCATTTCAAGAGAAATAGCGTATAAAAGTGAGGATGTGTTGATGAGGCTCTATGGGGCACTGGTGAGACCTCATTTGGAGTACTGTGTGCAGTTTTGGGCCCCTTAACTTACAAAGGATGTACTAATTTTGCACAAGGTTCAGAAAAGGTTTACGAAGATGTTTCCCGGAATGAAAGGGCTGAAATACGAGGAGAGTTTGTCGGCTTATGGACTGTATTCATTGGAGTACAGAAGAATGAGAGCGGACCTTATAGAAACATTTCGAATGTTGAATGGACAAGACAGAGTAGATGTGACAAAGTTGTTTACCTTGGTGGGTGAGTCCAGGACAAGAGAGACCTGTCTTAGAATTGGAGGGTACCCATTTAAAATAGAGATGTGGAGAAATTTCTTCAGCCAGAGGGTCGTATATTTGTGGAATATGTTGCTACGTGCAGCTGTGGAGGTCCGATAATTTGGGGTGTTTAAAGTGGAGATTTATAGGTATCTACTTACTCAGGGCATCAAGGGATATGGGGAGAAGGCCGGGAATTTGGGCTAGATGGAAGAATAGTTTAGCCCATGGTGAAGTGTTGGAGAAGACTCGATGGGCTGAATGGCCTACTTCTGCTCCTTTGTCTTGTGATATTTGTCTTGTGATCATCCTGACTCCAGTCGACATCTCACGTCAGGCAGACCTCAATCTAGCAGTGGAGGTACACTGCTGTAAGCAACAAATGCGGCGTGCGGCGACTCCTGTCACATGGTAGTGGTAGATTCTAATCATTCCCGTGTGAGAAAGTCTTTGCCTTACTGCTATCAACACATCACCTGCAAAACTGGAGGTCAAAACACACTCGACTACTTCAATACCACCAGAAAGAAGGCCTACTGTTGCATCCCTCGCCAGCTCCTGGCTATGTTTCTTCTTCCTGCATAGCGACAGAGTCTGAACAGCATAACACTGGGCAAGAGAAAGATGAAGAGCTGGACGGCAAAGGCAGAGAAGGGAATTCAAAATTGCTTCGAGTCCGTAGACCAGACCATGTTCAATGGTTCATCAGTGGACCTAATTCAATATCACCTTTTCGTCACCAACTTCATAAGAATATGCGTGGGTGAGTATGTACCCACAAAAATGTTCCGAGCCTTCCCCAACCAGAATCCCCGGATGAACCAAGAGATTCGTAATCTGCTGTGCAGTAGATTGGTGGCATTTGGAAATGGCGATCCGGAGTCATCTAAGAAGTCCAGGTCCGAACTGCAGAAGGCTATTGCGAGCACAACGAGACAATTTTGGACTAAACTTGAACCTCAAATGGACGGTTGGCAGCTATGGCAGGGCTTGCGCAATATAACTTCCCACAAGGCGAGATTGGTTATCAGAAGCAGCAACGACCTATCGCTCCGAGATGAGCTCAATGTCTTTTATGCACGTTTTGATTGGGAGAACTGTTACACACCCACACGAGTCCCCACATCTGCAGGTGATGCTGTAATCTCAGGCTCTGAGACCAATGTCTGGGCATCCTTCAAGATAGTGAATCAACGAAAGGCGTCTAGCCTAGATGACGTAACTGGCTGAGTTCTAGTGTCCTATGCGGACAACTGGCTGGAGTATTTACGGTCATATTCAACCTCTCGATTCTGTGGTCTGAGTTTCCCACCTACTTCAAGAAGAAATCTATTGTACCAGTGCCCAAGAAATGTCCAGTGAATAGCTCAGTGATTACCGTCGGTCTGAGCTTATATCAACCATAATGAGGTGCTTAGAGAGGTTCGTTATGGCACGAATCAACTCCTGCCTCAAAGGTGACCTGCACTCATTTCAATTTGCCTACAGCCACAACGGGGCCACAGCAGATGTAACTTGTCTGTCTCTTAACTCTGCACTGGGCCATCTGGACAACAGGAACTCATACGGCAGGTTGTTATTCATCAGCTGCAGTTCGGGGTTCAAAACAATCATGCTACCCAAACTCATCATCAAGCTTCAAGACCCGGGACGTTTACCTCCCTCTGGAACTGAATACTCGACTTCCTGATTGATAAACTTCAAGCACTGAGGATTGGAAACAACATCTCCTCCTCGCCAAACATCAACACAAGTGCACCTGAAGGCTGCGTGATAAGCCCCCTGCTCTGCGGTTTCTACACACAGTACTCAGTGGCTCAGCAAATCCTTAATGTCATATATAAATTCAATGACGATGCCACTGCTGTTGGACGAATCACAGGCAGTGATGAGTCAGCTTATCCGAGCAAGAAAGGACCCCTGGTTGAGTAGTGCCGCAATGATAACGTCTCGCTCAATGTCAGTAAAACTGAAGAGCTGATTGTTGACTTCAGGAAGAGGAATGAGAACAACCTGCTCCAGTCTACATTGGGAGATCGGCGTTGTAGAGAGTGAGTAATTTTAAATCCTGGGCGTTAACATATCGGAAGAAGTGTCCTGGGCCCTGCACATGGAAGGAAAGCGCGGGAGCGTCTTCACTTTCTTCGGAGCTTAAGGAGGTTCGGTTTGTCATGCTTTACTCTGACTAACTTCTACAGACGTGCTGTTGAAAGTATTCTGACGAGTTGCATCATAATCTGGGACGCCTTCTCGAATATGCAGCAACGTAAGGAGTTGCCTGGAGTAGTGGACTCTGCCTCATACATTACCAGCACATCCTTGCTGACCATCTACAGGAGGCATTGCCTCAAGAAGCCAAAATCCATCATCCAATCTCCCCAACATCCGGGACGTTCCACTGTCTCGCTGCTACCATCGGACAGGAAGTAAAAAAGCCTGACGTCCCACACCACCAGGTTCAAGAACAGCTACTTCCCTTCAAACATTCGGTTCTTGTACTAAATGGCACAACCTCAATTACTAGAACTGAGCATCACTGGGACTACTTTGATCAATTTGCACTAAAATGGAATTTGTTTCTTTTGTTTTGATTGTGTTATTTTGTAAAATTTCGTTTAATTAACGTTTACTTTATGTTCTTCTTGTGAATGCTGCTCATATAATTCTATTTGCCTGTGATGCCACTGCAAGTAAGTTCTTCATTACATCTGCGGATACATATACTTGTGCATATGACAATAAACCCGACTTTAACTTTGACACATGATTCAAGTTGAAATAAATTGCTTTCCGCCTTTATGTAAAATTACTTACCACAATGAATATCCATCACTAAGGCATATTAACTACATTATTATTTATTAACCAGTTGTCCCTGCACAATATTAAATTGTAAATTGCCTGTTCTGCCTTTGTTTTCTCCACATACGTGAAAAGAAAACCATTACTCATCGATTCTTGTAATTCTTTCTTCGCGTTACGGCTGCTGATTTGATTTGCTTTGTCTTTATGTAGATTTAGGTTCCTCATAATTGTTGCATTATGCTTGATAAAATTGTCTCTAATTTGCTTATATGTAACTATCCTCTGCCTTGCCGTTGCAGTTTAACAAATTTATGAAGAACTCCCATTAATATACTCCTCCTTTTGCTATTTCTTACCTGCAACAAAACCAATTCCACTTCTTCAATTTCTAACTGTTACATTTTGTGATACTTATTATCCAGTTGCTTTATCTTATCGTTTATTTCCAAAGCTACCCTTCCTCCTGGGAAATTCAACCTCAGGTGTCCAAGATATAACAGTTTGACGAAAGCAAATGAAATTTTGAATTGCGAATAAGCACCGATAACCTAATTTGATGCATGTGAATCAAAAGAAAACATAGAATCCCATTTTCAAGAACTACGGTGGTATGGAAATTATGAGTGACAAATGAGATGATAACAATCGGGGAATGTTGGAGAAGTCAATTCAAAATAGAATAAAAACACCTTGCTCTTTACCATGACAACAGCAAAGGCATCACACTTGTCGGGACCAAAATAACAAGAAGAGGTCCCTTAACAGCAACATCCTCAATGGCTTACGATACAATATTTTCGAGGGGAACATCCTGAAACAGCTTGTCAATGATCTTGTGTACCTGATATCAGTAAAACTATGATGCTTTCGTCTGTAATCAAGTCAGAAGGATATAAGAAAGTGAATCCTGAAAACCCCATTCATCACATTATTCTCCGCTAGTCTACGAATAAGACACAAATGCGGCAAACGACAAAGCAAAAATTAGTGGGAAAACAGAAGACTGGGTAGCTTTTAAAAACACAGCAAAAAACTAAGATTGTGATTTGGAAGGAAAAGATGAATTATGAAAGGAAGTTGGCAAATAACATACAAAAGGATAGTAAGAGTTTTTTTCGATATATGAAAAGTAAAAGAGAGACACGGGTAGATATAGGACTGATTAAAAACGATGCTGGATAAATTATGATGCGTAACAAAAAGACGGCAGAGGAACTAAACGAGTATTTTGCATCTGTCTTAACTGTGGAAGACATCAACAGTATACCTGATAGTCAGGGGTCTCAGGGAATAGAATTAAGTAGATCAAGATTACTAGAGAGAAGGTACTCGGGAGTTGAATGGACTAAGGACAGCTAAGTCTCCCAGACCGGATGAAGTGCACCCTCTGTTTCTGAAGGAGGTGGCTTTCGATATTGTGGAGGCATTGGAGATGATTTTTCCAGGAATCAATAGACTCTGGCATGGTTCGGAGGATTGGAAGGTCGCAAATGTATTTCTGCTGTTTAAGAAAGTAGTGAGGCAGCAGAAGGGAAATTACAGGCCTATTGGTCTGACATCGGTGGTTGGAAAGTTATTGGAGTCGATTATCAAGGACAAGGTTATAGAATACCCAGATGTGCATGACAAGACAGGCCCAAGTCAGCATGGTTTCCTTAAGGGAAGATCCTTCCTGACCAACCTATTGGAATTTTTGAGGTAATCTCAAGTAGGATGGACAATGGAGAAGCAGTGGATGTTGTGTATATGGATTTTCAAAAGGCCCTTAATAAGGTGACGCACAAGAGGCTGCTGAATAAGATGAGTGCCCATGGCATTACACAAATGATATTAGAATGGGTAGAGCATTGTCTGATACGCAGAAATCAAAGGGTGGGAATAAAGGGATCCTGTTACTAGCGGTGTTTCACATGGGTCGGTGTTGGGGTCCCTTCTTTTTACACTGTATATCGATGACGTAGATTATGGAATAAGTGGTTTTGTGGCTAACTTTGCAGATGACACCAAGAGAGGTGGAGGAGCAGGAAGTGTTGAAGAAACGGAAAGGTTGCAGAGAGACTTGGACAGTTTCGGAGGATGGGCAAAAAAATGGCAGATGAAATACAATGTTGAAAAGTGTGCGGCTGTGCACCTTGGAAGACGAAATAAACGGGCAGATTATTATCTAGATGGGGAGGAAATTCAAAATTCGGAAGTGCAAAGGGACTTTGGGGTCATCGTGCAGGATACCCTAAAGAATAACCTCCAGGTTCTGTCGGCTATAACGAAAGCGAAGTCCATGTTGGCACTCATTTCAAGAGAAATAGCGTATAAAAGTAAGGATGTGTTGATGAGTTTCTATGGGACATTGGGGAGACCTCACTTGGAGTACTGTGTGCAGTTTTGGGCCCCTTAACTTAACAAGGATGTAGTGATGTTGGAGAGGGTTCAGATAATATTTACGAAGATGTCTTACCGGAATGAAAGGGCTGACATACGAGGAGCATTTGTCGGCACTTGGACTGTATTCATTGGAGTACAGAAGAATCAGAGGCGACCTCATAGAAATATGTCGAATGTTGAAAGGACTCGACGGAGTAGATGTGGCTAAGTTTTCTTTCCATGGTGGGTGAGTCCGGGACAAAAGGGAACAGACTTTGAATTGTATGGTACCCGTTTAGGACAGAGATGTGGAAAAATTTCTTTAGCCAGAGGGTCGCATATTTATGGAATATGTTGCTATGTGCAGCTGTGGAGGTCCTATCATTTAGGGTGTTTAAGGCGGAGATTGATAGGTATCTAATTAGTCAGAACATCAAGGGATATGGGGAGAAGGCCGGATATTTTGGACTAGATAGGAGAATAGTCTAGCTCATAGTGAAGTGGCGGAGCAGAATCGATGGGCCGAATGGCCTACTTCTGCTCCTTTGTCTTGTGATCTTTATATTGTGATCATTCTGACATCTGATGTCAGGCAGACCTCAATCTAGAACTTGAGGTACACTGTTGTAATCAACAAGAAAGATGCGGCGTGCGGCGACTCCTGTCAAATGTTAGTGGTAGATTCTAATCATGCCAGTTTGAGGAAGTCTTTTGTTTTACTACTATCAACACATCACCTGCAAAACTAGAGTTTAAAAGACACTGGACCACTGCAATACCACTATCAAGGAACCCCTACTGTTGCATCCCTCGCCAGCTGCTGACTGTGTTTCTTCTTCCTGCATAGCGACAGAGCCTGAACAGCAAGATACTGGGAAAGAGCACTATGAAGAGCTGGACTGCAGAGACAGAGAAGGGAATTAAAAATTGCTTCGAATCTGTAGACCAGACCATGTCCAAGCGTTCATCAGTGGACCTAATTCAATATCACCCTGTCGTCACCAACTTCATAGAAAATGCGTGGGTGAGTATGTACCCACAAACATGTTCTGAGTCTCCGCTACAAGAATCCCTCAATGAACCAGGGGAATCGTCAACTTCTCTTCAGTAGATCGGTGGCATTTAGAAATAGCTATCCGGAGTCATTTAAGAAGTCCAGGTACGACCTCCAGAAAGCTATTGCGAGCACAACGAGACAAATCTGGACTAAACTTGAATCTCAAATGAACTGTCGGCAGCTATTGCAGGACTTGCACAATATAACTTCCCACAAGGTGAGATTGGTTATCAGAAGCAGCAACGACCTATCACTCCGAGATGAGCTCAATGCCTTTTATGCACGCTTTGATAGGAAGAACTGTTACACACCCACACGAGTCCCCACATCTGCAGCTGACGCCGTAATATCAGTCTCTGAAACAAATGTCTGGGCATCCTTCAAGATAGCAAATCCAAAAAGGCGTCTGGTCTAGATGACGTACCTGGCTGATTTCCAGAGTCCTAATCGGAACAACTGGCTGGAATATTTACGGACATATTCAGTCTCTCGATTCTGTGGTATGAGTTTCCCACCTGCTTCAAGAAGAAATCTATTGCACCAGTGCGCAAGAAAAGTCTGGTGAATACCTCAGTGATTACGGTCTGGCAGAGCTTATATCAATCATAATGAGGTGCTAAGAGAGGTTGGTTGTGGTGCGAATCAACTCCTGCCTCAAAGGTGACCTGAACTCATTTCAATTTGCCTACCGCCACAACGGGGCCACAGCAAATGTAACTTCTATGCCTCTCAACTCTGCACTGGGCCATCTGGACAACAAGAACTCATAAGGGAAGGTTGTTATTCATCAACTGCAGTTCGGGGTTCAAAACAATCATGCTACCCAAACTCATCATCAAGCTTCAAGACCAGGGATGTTTACCTCCCTCTGGAACTGGATACTCAACTTCCTGATTGATAAACGTCAAGCATTGAGGATTGGAAACAGCATCTCCTCCACGCCAACCATCAACACAAGTGCACCTGAAGGCTGCGTGATAAGATCCCTGCTCGGCGGTCTATACACAGAGTACTCAGTAGCTAAGCAAATCCTTAATGTCATATACAAATTATGTGACGATACCACTGTTGTTGGACGAATTACAGGCCGTGATGAGTCAGTTTATCCGAGCAAGAAAGGACCCCTGGTTGAGTAGTGCCGCAATGATAACCTCTCGCATAATGTCAGTAAAACTGAAGAGCTGATTGTTGACTTCAGGAAGGGGAAAGAGAACAAACCTGCACCAGGCTAAATTGGGAGATCGGCGGTGGAGAGATTGAGTAATTTCAAATCCTGGGAATTAACATATCGGATGACCTGTCCCGTGCCCCGCCATGGAAGTAAATCGCGCGAGCGTCTTCACTTTCTTCGGAGCTTAAGGAGGTTCGGTTTGTCACCCTTCACTCTAACTAACTTCTATAGACCTGCTGTTGAAAGTATCCTGACGAGTTGCATCATAATCTGGTACGTAATCTCGAATATGCAGCAACGTAAGGAGTTGCCGGGAGTAGTGAACTCTGCCTCACACATGACCGGCACTTCCTTCCTGACCATCTCCAAGAGGCCCTTCTTCAACGAGCCAAAATCCCTAATCCAATGTCCCCAACATCCAGGCCATACCACCGTCTCGCAGCTACCATTGGGCAGGAGGTAAAAAAAGTCTGAAGTCCCAAACCACTAGGTTCAAGAAGAGCTACTTCCCTTCAAACATTCGGTTCTTGAACTAAATGGCACAACCTCAATTACTAGAGCTGAGCATCACGGTGACTACTTTGATAAATTTGCACTGAAATTGATTTTTTTTTCTTTTGTTCTGATTGTGTTATTTTGTAAAATTTAATTTAATTAACGTTTACTTTATGTTCTTCTTGTGAATGCTGCTTATATAATACTATTTGCCTGTGATGCCACTGCAAGTAAGATTTTCATTACATCTGCTCATACATGTACTTGTGCATATGACAATAAACCCGACTTTAACTTTGACACACGATTCAAGTTGAAATAAATTGCTTTCCGCCTTTATGTAAAATTACTTACCACAATGATTAACCATCACTAAGGCATAGTAACTACATTATTATTTATTAACCAGTTGTCCCTGCACAATATTAAATTGTAAATTGCCTGTTGTGCCTTTGTTTCTCGACATACGTGAAAAGAAAACCATTATTCATCGATTCTTGTAATTCTTTCTTCGCGTTACGGCTGCTGATTTGATTTGCTCTGTCTTTATGTAGATTTAGGTTCCTCATAATTGTTGCATTATGCTTGATAAAATTGTCTCTAATTTGCTTATATGTAACTATCTTCTGCCTTTCCGTTGCAGTTTAACAAATTTATGAAGTACTCCCATTAATATACTCCTCCTTTTGCTATTTCTTACCTGCAACAAAACCAATTCTACTTCTTCAATTTCGAACTGTTACCTCTTGTGATACTTATTATCCAGTTGCTTTATCGTATCGTTTATTTCCAAAACTACTACTCCTCCTGGGAAATTCAACCTCAGGTGTCCAAGATATAACAGTTTGACGAAAGCAACTGAAATTTTGAATTGAGATTAAGCCTCCATAACCCAATTTGATGCATGTGAATCAAAAGACAATTTGGAATCCCATTTTCAAGAACTACGGTGGTATGGAAATTATGAGTGACAAATGAGATGATAACAATCGGGGAATGTTGGAGAAGTCAATTCAAAATAGAATAAAAACACCTTTCTCTTTACCACGACAACAACAAAGGCATCACACTTGCCGGGACGAAAATAACAAGAAGAGGTCCCTTAACAGCAACGTCCTCAATGGTTTACGATACAATATCTTCGCGGGGAACATCCTGAAAGAGCTTGACAATGATCTTGTGTACCTTATATCAGTAAAACTATGATGTATTCTTCTGTAATCAAGTCAGAAGGATATAAGAAAGGGAAGTATGAAAACCCCATTCATCACATTATTCTCGGCTAGTCTACGAATAAGATCATTCATTGCCCTTGCAATAAGCGCCTTTACTCCCCCAAAATGTGTTATCCTCTTATCTAAGATTGCAACAAGAATACCTCCTAAAACACACACCTGCTGTGTACGCATTGAACATCCAGAAGTGAGAAAAATCTCAACTATCAGAGAAATATTTAAGAACACTCTAAATGTAGAAAGGCATGGATGGATATATACCGGTTATAAGAGTGCAAAGGCTCCCACTCTCTTCACAGAACCGTCGCAGACGGTGCAAAGGCAATGCCGTTGCAGTAGTAGGCGTAGATCTTTAACAATGTTCACTGCGATTGCTTTAATGCGAGGTACTGTTTAGCGAAGGAATTCGTGACATGATTCAAGTAGGTGTTCTGAATAAATTTATAAGGTCCAATGAGGGAGGGACTGTACTTGCCCTTATCTTATGGAATGAGTAAGGGCTAGTGATCGGACGTCTGTGGAGAAATAGTTTGGAGGAAATGACCATAATTCGGTAAGCTTCAAGGTGGTCAAGGAAAAGATATCGATGATCGCACATGAAGGGCTTTAAACTAGGGTAAGGGGGATATCGATGGTGTTAACCAGGACCTTGAAGAGGTATCTTGAGAGAAGCTGCTGATGAGATGCGGAAAGCAAGCTGAAAAGTGGGACACGTTTAAAATTCATTTATTAAGAGTTCAGAGTGAGCAGTGAAGATAGCAACCATGGTTAACGAAGGATAGAGACTGTTTGATCGAGGAAATGAAGGAAGCGGGTATAGGAATTTGTTCGCAATCATGTAACTTGAGGTTTATAGAGGACATAGGAATAACGTTAGATATTAGGAGGGCAAAAGTTAACCATGGAATGACCTTGTTGGCATGTAGGATTCCGGTGAGTGCTAAAACATTTTACAAGTATCTTAAAAACAAGAGGGTAGCTAAAAAAGGAATATGTCATCTCACATACCAGAAAGTAATCGATTTGCAGAGCCAGCGGATCCTAAATGAATACCTCTACTCTGTATTCACCAGAGAGAAGGATATGGATTGTTGAGTGTTGAGCAAGTGTAGCCTGATATTCTGGAACACATCTGTGTTAAAACGGGGGAAGTGCGCGTGAAATTAGACCACCATGAGTGTGGAAAAATCCCTCGGGCTTTAGGGGATGTGCGCTAGTAGGCCAAATGAAGCAAGGGAGGTAATTGCTGGGTTTCTGACTGCGATTTTATATTCACTTGGAAAGGCAGCAAATAATTTGGTTGAGTTACTGCGGTGTCGTTCAGGGAAGACCATGTCTCACAAATCTGACTGAGTGTTCAAGGAGGTAACTAAGAATATTAATAAAGGCAGTGCGTTCGATAAGCTTCAGTAAGGCTTTTTACAAACACTAGTATTGTGAGTTGGTCCAGAGATTTAAGGGACTAACGATCCGAGACGTATTGGTGAAATGGATCGGTACCGAAACCTTTGCTGCTTGACTTGGATGTGAAAGTAGTGGTAATGATAAGTAAAATGGTTGCAGACACGAAAGTTAGGTAGTCGTATATTACGAAGAAATTTCTTAAGAGGTACAGAGGGGCACAGGTCAGTTGAGTAGTTAGGGGGAGCAGTGGCAGATGGAATATAATCATTGCAAATGTGAGGTCATGCATTTTTGAAGATCAAATTCTGAATGGACTTAAACCGTAACTTGCTGTGACCTGAGGACTTGATGTACAGAGAGAGGTGTTGCAAGTTCATAACTCAGGAAGGTCGTGACACAGCTGGATAGGGTATTGAAAAGTGATTTGGTATGCTGGCCATCATTTGTCGATGCATTGAGTATAAATGCTGGGTCGTCAACTCGCGGCTGTACAAATCACAGATGAAATTTCAATTATAGTATTGTGTACATTTCTGGTCACCGCCCAACAGGACGGATGCGGTAGCAATAGAGAGAGTGAATCCGAGGTTCACCATGATGTTACCTGTAGTAGAGGGCTGTAGTTCTAAGCAGAGATTGAATAGGCCGAGCTCATTCTCACTGGAACGCAGAAGGCTGACCTTATAGTGGTTTACAACATTATGAAATGCACAGACAGGATAGACAGTCAGAATATGTTTTTCCCAGGGCTGAGGAGTCTAAAATTAGAATGTGTAGGATTAAAGTCAGAATGAAGAAATTTAAAGGAGATTTGAGGGGACCGTTTTTAACAGGCGGATGAAGAATAATTGGAAGGGGCTGTCAGATATGGTAGTGGAGGCATATACGATTACATCGTTCACAGGTCATTTGCACAGAAACTTGGATTTGAAAGCAGTGAAGCGAAACGTGACTAATGCATAAAATTAGATTAACCTTGATAGGCATCACGGTCTGCATGTCGAAGGTGAACCGTAAGCATCCATTTCTGCTCTCGACATTTCTTTGATTCCACAAAGAGCATCACGCTGGGTACCAGTCGCAAAGTTAAATTGGGTCTTTCGAAATAATTGAGGCTAAGCACAGCAAACTAAATGACATGGCTGCCGGCATAACATTGTTGTCAATCAAATAATCGCCCACAGACCTGCGACGCAGACGCTCTTTCGTGAAACTCTCATGAACTTTTTGAAGAGTGAAATGGTTTTGATTAATGAATTCCTGTTGTCTGTCGGGTTGACGTTCGTGTCAAAAAATATTCAGAATACCAAAGTGCATCTACCAGGAAAACAACATGCTCCTTTGTAACCCAATTTCATTGATTTTTTTTGTGGGTGATTTAGTATCAGCTACAAGGGAATTTGTGAAACTAGCAAAATAAGTCGAAGACCAAATTGTCTGGATTTGATAAGAAAAAAAGCATACGATGTCAACGTTTATTGGTGTAATGTTGATGTGTTAAAAAGTGCAAAAAACAATTTTGCACGTGACAACATAAAGTTTTCCAAATACATTAAACATTCGATTCCAGATTGAAGAATATCTATTCATTTTGATATTCTCGAGGAATACATTCCTTCGTCACGTGCAATGATTAATTCATCTGAGGAATGTCTGCAGAAATCTCAAAATATTGTTAACAAGAGCACAGTGAGGTACATGAAAGTCTAAGTGCGTAGGCCACCATGAGAAAACTGCACATTTATATTCATCTTCCCACAGCTTAACACATCAGGTGTCTTTCGTCTCGCTGTAGATGACTTCCGTCATTATTCCATAATGTTTCAAATGCAGTTGTGCATATTCCGAACGTTTGTCTTCACGTTCAAACTGTCCTGTCTTCTTTGAATCCGGCAATTCCAAAACAGCATACGTTGGATTTTTATTGGATCCCAATTGCTTTGTCTATAATATAAGTATTGAAGAAAGTAATTACTATATTACAAATGTGAATTTACTCACTGACAAGAAGTTCGTATAGTCATAAAATAAGTGGTGCATTGTCATTTTCTTTCTGTTGTTCTCATCTATTCACTCTGACATCAAAGGAATAGGATTTATTTTTTCTCAGCGTACCTGGGTATACAGAACGGTCTCCCCTTGAACTTTCTCTTCTTTATGTTTCGTTGACCTGGCCAAATTTACTGCGGCGTATTGCACCACATCGTTTAGCGAAACCTATAAAGATCGTAAATTAGGATGCTGTGTATACTACTGTGGGCCATAAATTTCGTAATCCTATTGCACATGCTTTAAACATTGAAATAAGCACTCTAATATTCACAATGCTGAAAAGGGAAACAGTAATCCAATAGTACGACGTGAACTTCATTATGCATTTTTCTATAAACACTATACCGTTTAGTAAGCCGGATGTATAATGGCACAATGGCTTAATGATGACTAAATTACTTTCAATTGCGGCAGGTAAATTACACATCGTATGCACCCACCGAATATGTGACAAAGAATTTTGAACTAAAATTTACAAAAGAAACACTGCGAACACTTGTGAATATTCAAGTTGTAGTTTCACTGTCAACTATTATAAATTCATACATTTCCCAGCCGTTAGAGTTTTTCCTTAAATAATAAAATACTGCGTTAATCTCGTGGAAAGACACATCTCGTGCTGAGCTTCACAATCGCAGGTTTATACAGAACAAATATGACAGAAGGTATGATGAGTGCCTACCTGATCTTCAGCCGGTGGTGGTTGCTTCGTTGATTCCCTTTTTTCTGAAAACCAAAATAATGGAAACTTCACAATTAATTATCCGCTTTTATGTTCAAAATCTAATTCACGAAAATAACAGTCTATCGAACGTGGGTTTGCAGGACACAATACACAATTAGATCAATGCCGCTATTTGTGGAAAGTTTTGTCTGAATATTCTATTTTCACTTTTTATTTAATTACAAAATGCACCCTGTAGCCTATTAGGTGGGGTCAGGTGGGAAAAACCTTGGTCCAGCCAATATATTCGTTGTTGTGTCCCAATGGCTACGTCGGCAGGAGCAAGTAAGAGTAAGATTCATCTTCTCGGATTGCGTTGTCCTCATAATACCACACAGGAATAAGCAAGTGTGCACTTGGTCTGAAATAAAAATAAAAACACCTTTCTCCCAATTACTCCCAAATGGGGAAAGGAACGTCATATTGAGCTCATCACTGAGCGCAGAGCTTCTGGTGCACACCCATTCGGCTTCGATCATTAGCAACACCTGCCTCATCTTTCTACGTTATTGGCTGCGCCGAACAAATGCACCGGATATTAATGCTCCTTGCAATGCATATGAAACATCATCTGATTTGGAAATGAAAAGCTTCGAGACAAAAATTCACTTGTTTATGTTAAGGAATCGTGTGTTGTTTGTACGACCCGAAATGTATTGTAAATACGGCGAATGTTTCAACCAATGGCGACCGCTCAGACTTCCGCACCCATTACCAATGCTGACGGTGAATAACTCAGCTTGGAAATGTCATTGATAGTGGATAGAGGTGGTTAAGTTCACTCTTGATGGAGTAGGCAATATTCGGCCGTTCTGAAGCTCAGCATAATTGACCATTTATTAGTCCAGTCTCGAACTTTGGCTTGTTCTTAGTGAATGGAGGCATTCACTCCTTTATTTAACAACATATTATCAAAAAACACTGAAAATTATGCATTAATCATCAGACTTCACATTTATGTAGCTAAATAAAATTAAACACCTTTTCATTTGCCAGAGGAAATAAACATTCTTTTTACTTTTCTGTGCATTGATGTTGTTTGTGATTTCGTCCTCTCGACATTGCAGAAATAAATTCAGGTTGGGCCATCGCTTGTCAGAACAACTCTGCTCAGTCCACGCTGGCGAACTGAACATTCGCTGTCGTTCCTTTGAATTTTCCTTTACACTCGTGTTCGGACGTATTTGCCTGTGTTTTCCTGCACTGTTCCAATAAAGCCACATGCAGTCTTTATGATCATCACCTCACCTTACGCAGGAAACTTTGCTGCTTTCGAGACTCAATGTCAAATTCAACCGTTTCCGATACCAGTTTTCCACTTGACATAACAAAATGGGCAAAGCTGCAATGTTACCAATTTGTAACATTGAGAGATTTTCACTCGGCACAGCCACTGACTGGTCTGCTGGGCATTTTCTGCATGTTTCTTCAGGTTTCTTGTTTCAGAAACAGCTTTGACGCTCATTGCGCAGCATCAACATGTTCCTGAGTTTCTTTCCGCTCACTCTGATAAGCCTCGTCTGTCTGTCTCTCTCTCTCTCTCTATGCATCGATCTGTTCTCTCTCTCTCTCTCTCTCTCTATCTATCTATCTATCTATCTATCTATCTATCTATCTATCTATCTATCTATCTATCTATCTATCTATCTATCTATCTATCTATCTATCTATCTATCTATCTATCTATCTATCTATCTATCTATCTATCTATCTATCTATCTGTTCAATTCTTCCTTATCCATCGGGTTTATCCAAGGAAGCCTGGTTTCGCACTATCAGAAATACCATGCATATCCTCCGCAGTTTTGAGGAAATCTTCTTCAACTGAAATGTGAACTCTTTTCCACTTTCCAAAGAAGAATCCCAACATAATAAATATGTTCCACATATCTATATTTTTGATAGATCGTCAGCGTTGCATTTGTCAAAATCTTTCCCACCCTGCAGTGTAAAGTGGTGAAGCAGCTGACGGTGGGGCTACGAAGAAGGCCGGCAGGATTTCATGCAATTATCTCTTTTGGCTTGCATTGACAGGTTTTCTCACTTACCCACAGAGTTCACTTTTGTTTGGGCTGCTTCTTGTCACTCAATCAAACGCTGCTTCTTTGTCAATGGCAATCACTGTTTCCTCACCTCTGGGTTTAATCTCTTCCATACATGTTTCGACCGAATCCGAACTAGGTCCTTAAGACAGGTGGTTCAATTTCTGCGATATTATATGCAAGTAAATTTCTGAAGAGGACCCTTTCTATCCAAGCCTCTGATCTTTCAGAGTCGGGTGAAGCGATGTTCATTGGACAGATTATGTTTAACTTGGATTCTGTAACCTGAACATATCCCTATATTTCCCCTTTTCACTGAAAATTAAAGTTCTCTTTCCGCTGTCAAGCCTACAGGTACTGAAAAATCTTGGTGAGAAGTGAGAGTAATTCTGGAGAGAAAAATCATCAGTAATGGGGGGATTTCGCCGGAAACCATGACTGTTGCTTCATCCAGCACTTTCATTCAATGCCTGATATTTTCAACGGTCTTGTTAGTTCTGAGAGACCATTCCAGTTTTCCTTAAATAATGTCGCCAGCACTTGTTACGTGTAGCTTTTCAAACAAAAATGATATATGTTGGTCTCAAAAAACTCCCTTGCACACTATCTCTTTATGCCTTAAAATATTGCACGCATTGTTTGCTCATCAGTTATAATACGGAGGTGCGTGTACTATCGCTAAGCCGCGATTAATGTAACTCGATCGCATCGTATTTAGTTTATAAATAAATCACAAAGACTATTCTGAAACTGAAGAAAATTCATACCTGCAAATTTCCTTCGATATATTACCCACGTGATTGCTATGAAGGATAACATTAAGAATCCACCTCCTGCTAATCCATAGACTGCAGTCCACTTTCTGCCTTTGGATCCTGAAAAACAATAAATGCAAAACTGTGATTTGAGATATATTTGAGCAACGTGGGTGTTAAAAGCAACTTCCATGCTTCCACACACACGCGCGCACACACAAATACACACACGCACAGGTCTGTGTGCGTGCGTGTGTATGTGCGTATGAGTGCGTCTGTGTGTGTGTGTGTGTGTGTGTGTGTGTGTGTGTGTGTGTGTGTGTGTGTGTGTGTGTGTGTTTGTGTTGAGGACGTTTTACCATTTTTTTCTTTTTGTTTCAAGTCGTTTACTTTTCCAAAACATGTCTTCCAATACAATTATGCCGCTCAAGTGTTGCAGAACATCGTGCCTCACCTTTTCATGATTACAGCTATCATTTCATGCAGCGACAGAAAACATCGTCATGATACTATAAGACGGTAATCCTAATATAATCTATGGAAATTTATTTGAGGATGCCAATTATGATTAATAGAATTAATTTCTTTACCTCCAATATTCGTTCTTCTCGTTGCAATGAATCGGAAGTCCGTTGTTGTTTGGACCGTAAGATGACTGGCCTGACAAGTATAAGTAGTCCCGCTCTTGACAGGCGATACCTCCTCCAGAGAACTGGAAGCTACATGCAAGCCATTTGCATTTAACTGCACTGTTGTTTTAATTCCGGTCTCAATCATCAAACCATTCTTGTACCAAGTAATGTTGATCTGCTCTGGGTAGAATTCAGCAGTTGTACATACAAAAATGAAAGCCGCTGAACCATTATTTTCTGTTTCATTGTATTCAATACGTAATGGAGTTGGTGAGACTGTAGAAGAAGGTAAAGAATTTTCAGAGATGGTCCATAGAGTCATAATGGAAAAACTCCGTCCTTATTTTTAGAGAAAAAAAACAAAACGATGCAATGTATTTTCTATCATATAACCTGCAACGATCAGTTGTTCACATCCAATGACATACTCTATCATTGAAACATCAGGTGGTATTTTAATTTAGCGTCTGCCCATGAAAGAGAAGCCCCTAACAGTTCACGTGACAAGTTGGTTTCAAGATAATGAGTTTCAAACCCATAATTTATAAGTCAAATTATTCAATTGAATTCTGCAAATATGAACTCGCCTCTGTCAACTTCCATTTCAAATCGGTAATTGAAAAAAAGCACCCAGATTGCTGATGCGGTTCGTGTCGCTTTTAACTGTAAACTGCCATGGTACTAATATTAAATAAAACGACGAAGAAAAAGGAAACGCTTCTTGAAACGCCAGAAAGCACGAGGGTTTTTGTAACTTGATAAACCGCAGAGATTATTTCATTCAAGGACGATTTGGGGTTTAACTCAGGGGCATCGAAATAAACATACAAATTGGGATCAAGAAATTAACGCAGAATCAAAGAGCTCGAGATTTTTATTCAAGTGTCAGAGCTATAACTGTAGATCATTGATCTCGTCGCTAAAATAAATTGCAGAAACACCAAAGAAATTGTGGTACATTACAACTGTGAATGATGTTCATTGGATTTTTCCCATTTTTGTTATTGATCTCTTTTACTTATCAACAAAAAATCATTATGTTGATGGTAGATCAGGACTTGATGCTACTTGTTGATAGTACATCAGAAACGAAACTACCAAACTACCTGCAAATTTTGAGATATTATTTCATATAGTAATCTCTGTCATGAAGAATCTCTTGTTGCATTTTTTAATTAAAGGCTTTAAAAACACTTTGTCGAACGTTACATTTCACTTTTGGTCATTATTAAATATGAAGTGAATCAGAATCCGCATAAATGAGCTAAGTTTCTGCACAATAATTGGATGAATTTCCAAAAGGCGAGAAGCGCAACACTCTGACACGAATCGCATTTTAAAGATACTGTCTGAATGCGACAGGGACAATACTATTATTTGTTAATGTTGTTTTCAATATTTATGGAAACATTCAGATACGAAATCCACCTACCATCGACAATTAGCGTTGACCCAGTACCATTTAACAAAGGTCCAAGCTCCGTTTTCACTCCGCAGTAATACAGTCCACGGTCAGCGACACTGATATTTAGGAGTTGAAAAGTGGCCTGTCCTCTCTCCATTGGCGAAAAACGTTTCCTTTGGTCAGGCACTGATTGCAGAAACTCATTGTCTCCAACCCTCCACCAGTAAACATCAACACCTGGGTTTTCTTCGAAAATACCGACTCCGCAATAGAAAATTGCGCTTTCACCAACTTTCCGGTTGGTACTCCGAGGGTATTGCGACACCTTGATATGAGCTTCTGTAATGGTTGTGTGGAAATAAATGTAAATAAAATGGTATAAACACACATTGTTGTTAGCAATGATCTTTTTCTGACAATAGAAGATATTCTTCATGGAAGAAAAGCAATACTTCGCTCAGTGCGATATTGCACTGGAAGTGGGCACGGCAGGATATGCTTCTTTTCCCCAAACACCCCAACAGCGTACTTGAACGCAATCTTGCAATTCCAGAAGAATCGCGCTAATAGTCAGTTACCGGCAGCATTCATGTTCGATCAGCCTTATGGTTCACTTCAAGCGTCACCACTTTCATATATGGACATACTAATAATTCTTTTAAATTGAGTTCCTGCTTTTATCTGATCAAGAGAGCTTCCGAGAGTACTATTTATTTTGTCTATTGCCTTTATTTCTATGCAAAAGTTTGCCATTTATCTTTCCGATTAGTTTACAATAAAAGCTCCCGAGAAATGGTCTCAAAGTGAATCATAGTTTTTCGGTGCAATCCACTATATTTCAGTGGAGAAGAACTTTCAGTTGAACATTTGGGATTTCAATATGAGTTCTATCACTTACTACATGTATATATTGAGAAAACGCTGAGATGCTGTCCCTCTTTTTTATAATCTTCAGCAATTCAAAAGCATAAGTCGCCACGAGCACACCAGTAACAAAAGCAAATCCTTAAAAGGGTACAGCAAAACGCAAATATAACGTGTACTGCTTTGTTACATGTCTTACAGTTTACGGTCAAAGGTTACTTTTTCACGTTTTTGTAACTTCTGGACTATGTGGAAATCTCTCTGAAATATCACATGGACACACTGTATGCAAATGGATGGATAATAGAAATGGCTGAACGCACTCGAGCGAACACAGCTTCCTTTGGATGTACCACTGCAGCAAAGATTATATCTGTATCTACTACAAGACGTGTAATAAAGTACATACAATGGTTACTATAATCGTATCGAAAGAAGCTGAGACACAATAAAAAGGTACAATGTCCAACCATGTTTAGATTTCCAAAGAACCCGTAACTTCGACATTTACTGATTATCTCTAGATATAAGACAGTCAAAAGGGGTAAAACATTAGTACATACCTGTGTAAACAATGTTAACGACCAATAATAATGAAAGCACAAGCATCTTTTTAAAGAAAAGTATCTGACTGAATACTGGACATTGACACTGTCTCTTTATCCTCTGCAAACTAGTTTTACCATGAGCTCATTTAATTTGGCAGATGATGACGCAATAAGGTTTTTTTATTTGTTCAGCATACGACTGGATCTGCAGTAACTGCGCAATCACTAATTCCTACCACTGAAAAAACAATGCACATAACTTTGAAGGAATTAGCAAATGAACTGCAGGGTGTTTTAACTCATCTCCGGTTACGGAGCGCATTTGATACAAAGAATAAATTAGTTCAATTGGTTGATCTAATTTACCTGCATCAGCTTGCGCTTTGTTAAAGATAAACGGAAAACGTGGCGCTCTCACTGTACGAACAGAGGCCTCGGACGAGCAAAGCTTTGAGAAGAAAGGGGCATGCTGAGGTACCTCGAAAACCAGGCAATGGACTTTGAACAGAGCTTCGATTTGCCGTTTTTGCCGGCTTTTTCAGAAACTGAAATGAATAAACCCGAGCCACTAACAGGTTTAACAATAAATCAAGTAATAAGAGTCAGAGAGCATCCGTTGGTAGAATTCAACCCAGAGAGAAGAAAAAAAGTGTAGGAAAATATATGTAGAAGTAGCTGGGGCATTTGCCAAATTGAACCCTATAGACATCTAACAGTAAAACATATGGGGATTTGATTCATTGTTTTTTTTAAATAGAAAACCCTTCCTGTGTTTTTTCATAGTTGTTGAATGAACATCAAAACTTAATGCAGCTACTAACGTTGTGCATAGATGTAAACTATTGTGTTGCAATCAAAACACACATGGTTCAATGTCAGACTGGCCTGTTTGGGAAATAAACCACTTCCTGTCTTCATGTGAAGACAGCAGAAGTGTATGATAAAATTAACGTTCAACAGCATTATCAGATCGAACTGAAGCAGCTTCTGTTTGAAGACAAAAAATAAAGGTCACTTTCACAACCAAGGTATCAAAGTAAAAAAGGGTAAATTTGATAATAAATTGTCGTGCATACATGGCCAGATTACGCTTGCTGTTCCGCCAGCTTCATCAGTTAACTTGTGATCATGTACAAGATTGTGTAACTTGTAAGTAATTTCATTACCATAAGAACAGGCATTCCGTTTCTAATTTAATTTGCATTGCAAAATGTTGTCCTATTGAATAATCATCAAATGATTTGTGCGTAATCTAACAATCTTCTTTTTGGAGACATGTTTGATACAGGAATGGAAAGCAGACCCAAATCTGTAAGCAGTGGAAATATAAAACAAAAAGAGAAAATGCCAACAGAAATTTCAACAATTTCAGATGATGAACCTTTCCTATTAATGTCAGAACAAGGCAGTATGCCATCATGAATATTAACTCAGTATTTCTCTCTCCACAGCGGCAACATATTCTGATATTTTCGCTGTTAATTGTTAGTTCTGATTTCTAGTCACCGATTGTAGTTCCACTTTGCCTTTTCAGATACAAAGTTGTCCACCTGAAAACCTATTTCTACATATCTCCGCAGGCACGCTGCCTGACATGCCAATTCCAATATAATACAGTTCCGCATTTTCGATTCCTTTCCCTTTACTGTCCGAATCATCTCCTTCAATTAATACTCCATCCAAGAATCCAGTGGGGGCTGGATTGCGCAGGCGCGGCGCGAGCAGCGGGTCTCCAGCAGGTAGGGGCTGATTATTTAAAACTGAGTGTTGGTTGGTTAATTAGAGGGAAAGAGTACTTGGGTAATCAACAGGGACGAATATAAGGAGGGTATCTGAAGAAGAGCAGCCAGTGAGGAGCGTCCATTGTATGAGTGGCTCAGGGAAGGAGTGGAGCTCCAGAGGCTTCGGCTCGAGGGGCTTCGGCGAGCAGAGGCTGAGGAAGAGCTTGCACCCAGAGAGGTAAAGGCCGGGTAAGTTCCTTTATTTTAAATACTTAGAAGTAGGTAGTGATGGCAACAGTTAGGGCAGTCGTGTGCTCCGTATGCAGTATGCGGGAAGTCAGGGACAGCACACTTGTCTATGATGACTACACCTGTAAAAGATGCAGCCAGCTGCAGCTCCTGACATACCTTGTTAGGGAGCTGGAGCTGGATGAACTTCGGATCATTCGAAAGGCAGAGGCAGATATAGACAGGAGTTTCAGGGAGATAGTCACCCCTAAAAGTCAAGAGGCAGGTAGCCGGGTGACTGTCAGGAAGGGAAGGGGTAGAGACAGAAAGAGCAGAGCACCCCTGTGGCCGTTCCCTTCAACAGTAAGTATACCGTTTAGATACTGTTGGTGGGGACGACCTACCAGGGACAAGTTGTAGTGGTCGCACTGAGACGGGGCCCTCAGCTCAGAAAGGAAGGAGGGAAAAAAGGAGGGCAGTAGCGATAGGGGATTCGATAGGCAGGGGGACAGATAGGAGGTTCTGTGGGAGAGATCGAGAGTCCCGCATGGTCTGTTGCCTCCCTTGTGCCAGGGTCCGCAATATCTCGGATCAAGTTCTCGATACTCTTAGGAGGGAAGGTGAACAGTCAGATTTCGTATAATTGTAGGGACTAATGACATGGATAGGAAGGAGGAGGAGGTCCTGCAGAGAAAATTTAGAGAATTAGGTGCAAAGTTCAAGGACAGGACGTCCATGGTTGCAGTCTCAGGATTTATACCCGTGACACATGCTAGTGAGGCTAGAAATAGGAGGATCATGGAGCTAAATACGTGGCTAACGAGATGGTCCAGGAGGGAGGGTTTCATGTTCCTGGACAATTGGGCCTTGTTCCAGGGAAGGTGGGACTTGTTCCGACGGGACGGTTTGCACCTGAACCAGAGGGGATTTAACATACTTGCGGGTAGGTTTGCTAGTGCTGCCCCGGGGGGTTTAAACTAGATTTTTCAGGGGGAGGGGAACAGGAGTGTTAGAGCAGATAGTGAGGTGGTGGAAGATAATGGTCATGAGAGGACTGCAGGTATCGACAGAAACCAAAGGTTTGTACGTGATGGAAATGTTCTCAGGTGCATCTATTTCAATGCAAGGAGTATTGTAGGTAAAGCAGATGAGTTTAGGGCGTGGATTCGCACGTGAGATTACGACATTATTGGTATTAGTGAGACCTGGGTGCAGGAGTGACAGGACTGGCAGCGTCATGTTCTTGGATTCCGTTGTTTAAGGCGTGATATAGGGGGAGGGATGAAAGGGGGAGGTATGGCGTTACTCGTCAGGGAAAATATCACAGCTGTGCGTAGACAGGACAGCCCGGAGGGCTCGTCTACAGAGGCCATATGGGTAGCGCTGAGGAAAAGGAAAGGTGTGACCACACTAATAGGATTGTATTATACACCGTCCAATAGTCAGAGAGAATTGGAGGAACAAATCTGCCGTGAGGTAGGTGACGGATGCAAGAAACAGGAAGTTGTAATAGTAGGGGATTTTAATTTTTCCACATATTGACTGGGACTACCACACTGTGAAAGGGCTGCATGGCTTGGAATTTGTCAAATGTGTTCAGGAGAGGTTTCAAAATCAATATATAGAGGTACCAACGAGAGAGAATGCAATACTTGATCTCATATTAGGGAACCAGACAGGACAGTTTGCAGAAGTATGCACAGGTGAGCATTTTGGGTCAAGTGACCACAATGTCGTTAATTATGGATAAGGGCAGGTCTGGTCCTCGGGTTGAGGTTTTAAATTGGAGAAAGGCAAATTTTGTGGAAATGAGAAAGGATCTAGGAAAAGTGGATTGGGGCAAGTTGTTTTCTGGCAAGGATGTTTTCAGTAACTGCAAGGCCTTCAAAGACGAAATTCTGAGAATGCAGAGTTTGCATGTTCCTGCCAGGATTAAAGGCAAAGTTAACAAGCATAAGGGACCTTGGTTTTCAAAAGATATTGGTGCTCTGGTTAAGAAACAGAGAGAGGTGTATAGCAGGTATAGGCAACTAGGAACAAATGACGTACTTGAAGAGTATAGAAAATGTAAGAAAATACTAAAAAAGGAAATCGGGAAGGCAAAAAGACGACATGAGGCTGCTTTTGAAGATAATGTAAAGGTAAACCCAAAGGGTTTATACAAGTAAATGAAGAGTAAAAGGATAGTAAAGGACAAAATTAGTCCCCCAGAAGAGCAGAGTGACGTCCATGTGTGGAGCCGCAGGAGATAGGGGAGATTTATTTGCATCAGTATGTACTCAGGAAACGGACATAGAGGATATGGTAGGAAGGGAAACAACTGTAGGGTCATAGAGCATATAGAGAGTAAAGAGGAGAGGTGCTTGCTGCTTTACAGCGAATAAAGGTAGATAAATCTCCCGGGCCTGACAAGCTATTTCCTCGGACATTGAGATAGACTGGTGTAGAGAATGCAGGGGCCCTGGCAGATATATTTAGAATGTCCTTAGCCACGGGTGCGGCGCCAGAGGACTAGAGGGTAGCTCATGCTGTTCCGTTGTTTAAAAAAGCTCTAAAAGTAAACCAGGTCATTACAGGCCGGTGAGCCTGATATCAGTAGTAGGTAAATTATTGGAAGGTGTTCTGAGAGATCGGATATAAACGTATTTGTACAACCAAAGACTGATTAAGGATAGTCAGCATGGCTTTGTGCGTGGGAGATCGTGTTTAACGAATATTGTGGAGATTTTTCAGGAGATTACCAAGAAAGTAGATGAAGAAAAGTCAGTTGATGTTGTACACATGGACTTTAGTAAGGCCTTTGACAAGGTACCACGTGGGAGATTAGTTCATAAGGTTCAGTCACTAGGTTACATGGAGAGGTTGTTAAGTGGATTCGAAATTGGCAGAGTGGGAGAACAGAGTCGTAATGGATGACTGTTTCTCAGACTGGAGGTCTGTGGCTAGTGGTGTGCCTCAGGGGTCTGTGCTGGGGCCATTGTTGTTTGTTGTCCATATCAATGATCTAGGTGATAATGTGTTTAAATGGATCAGCAAGTATGCTGATGACACTAAGATTGAAGGCGTTGTGGACAGCGCGGAATGCTTTCAAAGCTTACAGAAGGATCTGAACCAACTGGAAGAATGGACCATAAAATGGCAGAAGGAATTTAATGCAGGAAAGTGTGAGGTTTTGCAGTTTAGAAGGACAAATCAAGGTAGGACATACACAGTAAATGGTCGGGCACTGGGAAGTGCCGAGGAACAAAGGGATCTGGGAGTTCAGATACGTAATTCCCTGAAAGTGCCGTCACTGGTAGACAGGGTTGTAAAGAAGGCTTATGTCACCCTGGCATTCATAAATCAAAGTATTGAGTATAAGAGTTAGGTTGTTATGGTAAGGTTGTATAAGTCACTGGTGAGGCCAAATTTGGAGTATTGTGTGCAGTTCTGGTCACCTAATTATAGGAAGTATATCAGTAAGATTAGAAGAGTGCAGAGGAGATTTACTAGAATGTTGCCGGGGGTCAGGAGTTGAGTTACAGGGAGAGATTGAACAGGTTACGTCTTCATTCCTTGGAGCATAGAAGAATGAGGGGAGATTTGATAGAGGTTTACAAAATGATGAGGGGCATAGACGGACTTAATGCGAGTAGTCTGTTTCTACCTAGATTAGGAGAGATAAGTACGAGAGGACATGGCTTTAGGGTGAAAGGGGATAGGTTTCGGGGAAACATTAAGGGGAATTTCTAACCTCAGATTGTGGTGGGAGTGTGGAACGGGCTTCTATCTGATGTAGTAAATGCGGGCTCATTCTTAAACTTCAAGAATAAATTGTATATATATATGGACGGGAGAGGTTTGGAGGGTTATAGACTGGGTGCAGGGAAGTGGGACTAGCGGAATAACGTTTCGGCACAGACTAGAAGGGTCGAATGGCCTGTTTTCAGTGCTGTATACAGTGTCATGCAGATCGCAAACTCTCTCCCTCTCGCGGGCGCGCTCGCACGCACACACAGACACACATCACACACAAACACAGACCTTGGCCATCTCAGGTCCATGTGCATAAAAACCTACCTATACCATGTTTCTTCAACAATGCAAAACACTACCAATCCTCGCCAACATCCGTTTGAATCTCCTTTGACCTTCTCCGATGCAAATATGTCTTTCCAAGAGAAAGTCGACCAGAAATGTATGGAGAAAGATAGTGTGATCTGATTAATGTTTCATGTAATGCTATCTTTTTAATTTCTCCACAGATGATGCCTGGTCTGCTGTGTATCACTATCATTTGTGCTTTTATTTAAGTTTGATACTGTTTTCAAATCTTCAGTTACAGTTATAACCGACTTATTTCCTTCGTTTTTAACAAGAACTCTGAAGAAATATATTGACACATTTTCTTCTTATCTGCAAATTTATCAACGTCTCATTTCATCTCCTCCTCCCTTATAACTTCTTCAGTTGTTCTCTGTTGGCCTGTAAGGGCTTCCCAATCCTTTGGTTTCTCTGTAATCTTTTGATACCTATCGATACCTTATGGAACATGCTTTAGAAATGAAAGTGCAGTGTACAATCTGATTTTGCACTCACCTCTGTGGGTCACTTCAAGTAATTTTACTGTTGATCAGGAGCGAATTCCTTACAGTTATCTTGCAGACTATTCACTATTTTACTTTCAGGTTCATGATGAGCTTCTGTTTTCACCTCCACTTCGTTTACAACCATAATTACTACCAGCTGCATCGAGTTTCTTGTTTGTAACCTAAATGCAGGAAATCTGCCAGTTGTCCAACAATCATTTGTTGCTACATATTTATGAAATACATCCACAGCGTCGCTGCGAATTTCATACCTAGATTGGTTTGAAATGTGCCTGCATCTCTCTATGGATTAGGTACATTAAGATGTTTGATTTTTTTCTTCAAGTTCGTCTTTCACTTTGACAAATTGTACTTAGGAATTGTTTCACAGCATCTTAAAGCATTTTTCTATTTCTATTCTGCATGTACTCTGGAAACAAGGGTGAATCCTTCTTTTTTCATCTATTTTACCACAATTAAGCCGGGTGCAACTTCCATTTCTTCACCTAGCCCGCTGATTAAAAAATGGAACACACTTTAAGCTTATTCCAGGCTTGGAAGTGACCTCGCATTCTTCGATAGTTTCTTTGATATCATCAACCAGCACATCTCCAAAATTAAAATACCTTGACACTGCACTCTTGTTCCCTCGGCCATCTCCCCTTTAATTGCTGCGGACAACCATCCCATTTCCGCCTTCCTGATTACGTCAGCCAACTTGGGTATATCCCTGCCTCTTTTAAAGTCCTTGTGCTGTATATTTTCTCAAAAACACAATACCCTTTCTGAACATCAGAAAGGCGGCAGATGGAGGCGACACTTTGCCGGCAGCTAACAACATTATAGTTACATATTTAAGATGTGACTTTTTTGAAACTGAAAACTGCAGTGGAAACAACTGCAGCAAATAACGTGCTTTAAAGCCATTTACACGAATTATCGATCGGACGAACCATAGAAATGTCAGAGCAGACCACCCAGAAGGCAAACACCTGGATCCATCGGCGATGTCTCCATTGTGTTGGAAAACGCAGTGACTGGGGAGGGCTTCAGGTAAGACCGAAGCACAGGGACTTGAGACACCCTCATCTCCAGCATCCCCCTGGCTAATGTGCAGTCATTAGAAAATAAGATAGAGGTCCTCAGAGCAAGATTTCGTTATCAGAGGGACACAAGTGAATGCTGTATACTCTTTCGCACAGAAGCATGGCTCACCTCAACTCTCCTGATACGGCACTCCAGTCCCAGGTTTATTCAAGTCACTGCATGAACCGGGTGGCAGAGTCAAGTCAAGGAAATGGCGGAAACGTCTGTTTTATGATAAACCCGTCATGGTGCACAGTCATGGTAGTCTTGACATTATCCTGCGAGACAGACCTGGAACGTTTGGCTGACTGTTGAACATTCTATCCACCACGGGAGTTCTCCGCCTGACATCCTGATGGTAGTTGAAATCACACCTCTGCAGACATCAAGCCAGCACCTGAGGAATGAAGTGGGGTAGTCAAGACGAGTGAAGCAGCATACCCCGATACCTGTCACATCACGGCAGAGGACGAGCTTGAGTGAGTCTCTGCCTCACCACTATCAACACATCACCTGCAACACCAGAGGACCCAACACACACGAACACTGCTATTGAACGATAAATAATGCCGACTGCTCCTTCACTCACTCATAGTTTTGCAAATTCGTCCACCTGGCTGTGCCGCTTCTGCCTGCATACATAAAGAGACAGAAGACCATGGCAACCATGAACGATGAAGAGCAGAGGGCGAGAGGTGGAGTTGGCGCACTGCACCATGTTCAAGGATTCATCACAGACATATATGAATATGCCACAGTCGTCACCGGCTTCATAAAGACGTGCGTGGACGGGTGTGTACGCACTGAAATATTCTGTGTCTTTCCTAACCAGAAGCCCTGGATGAACCAGCCGATTCATAATCTGTTGAGAGTTTGGCCTGTGGTATCTAGGGATGGCGACGCAGAGTCATATATGGAGTCGAGGTTTGACCTCTGAAAGACAATTGCAAGTGCAGAGAGGCAATTTCGTACTCAGCTGATGGACGCTCTACAGCTATGATTGGGCTTAAATAATATTACTTCCAACAAGGTGAGCTCAGTTAGCATAAGTCACAACGACCCATTGCTCCCGGCGTAGGTCGATAGTTTTTATGCACGCTTTGATGGGGAGAACTATGACACACCCATATGAGCCCACATATAGAAACAGAGAAAACTTACAGCATAATTCAGGCCCTTCAGCCCACAAAGTTGTGCCGAACATGTCCCGATCTTAGAAATTATAGGCTTACCCATAGCCCTCTACTTTCCTAAGCTCGATGTACCTATCCAAAAGACTCTTAAAAGACCCTATCGTCTCCGCTTCCACCACCGTCGCCGGCAGCCCATTCCACGCACTCACCACTCTCTGAGTAAAACACTGACATCTCCTCTATACCTACTTCCCCGCAACTTAAACCTAGGTACGCTTGTGGCTACCACTTTAGCCATGGGGATAAGCCTCTGACTATCTACCGGATCAATGACTCTCATCATCTTACATACTTTTATCAGGTACCCCTCATCCTCCGTCGCTTCAAGGAGAAAAGGCCGAGTTCCCTCAACCTGCATTCAATTCATCCGCATTCGAGGCAGCATTCTTGTAAATCTCCTCTGCACCCTTTCTATGGCTTCCACATCCTCCCTGTAGTGTGGCGACTAGAACTCAGCACGGTAGTCCAAGTGGGGTCTGACCAGGGCCCTATACCTCAGCAATACCTCTCGGCACCTAAATTCAATTTCAGGATTGATGAAGGACAATACACCATATAACTTCTTAACCACAGAGTCAACCAGCGCAGCTGCTTTGAGCGTCCTATGGACTCGGACTGCAAGATCTCTCTGATCCTCCACACTGCCAAGAATCTTACCATTTATACTATATTCTACCATCATATTTGAGCTAGCAAAATGAACCACTTCACACTTATCTGAATTTAACTGCATCTGCCACTTCTCCACCCAACTTTGCATCTTATCTATGTCCCACTGTAACCTCTGACAGCCGTCTATACTATACATAAAACCTCCAACCTTTGTGTCATTCGCAAACGTACTAACCCATCCCTCCACTGCTTCATCTCGGTCGTTTATAAAAATCACAAAGAGTAAGGGTCCCAAAACAGAACCCTGATGTACCTCACTGGTCACGAAACTCCATGCAGAATACGACCTGCAACAACTACTCTTTTCCGTTTGTAGGCCAGCCAGTTTTTATCCACATTGCAATGTCCCCTTGGATCCCATACCTCCTTACTTTCTCAATAACCCTTGCATGGGGTACCTTATCAAATGCCTTGATGAAATCCATATACACTACATCTACTGCTCTCCCTTCATCGATGTGTTTAGTCACATCCTCAAAAAATTCAATAGGATCGTAAGGCAGCACCTGTCCTTGACAAAGCCATGCTGACTATTCCTAATCATATTATACTTCTGCAAATGTTCATAAATCCTGCCTCTCATGATCTTCGCCATCAGCTTACCAACGACTGAGGTAAGACTCACTGGTCTATAATATCCTGGGCTATCTCTACTGCCTTTCTTGAATAAGGGAACAATATCCGCAAACCTCCGGGATATCCAGGTAATCCCGGATATCTCGGGATAAACCGGTAAACTCAGTCTCAGAGGTCAATATCTGGGCATTTTCTCAGAAGGTGCACCCACACAAGGCGTCTGGATAGGACGCCTGATTAAGTGGTGTAAAAACAACAGCACCTCGCTCATCGTCAGTAAACCTAGAGCTGATTGTTGACTTCAGGAAGCCGAATGAGGGAATATGCTCCAGTCGTCATTGGAGGATCGATGGTGTAGAGGTTCAGTAGCCTTAAATTCATGGAGTTAGCATTTCAGATGAGCTGTCCTGGACACAACTCCCAGATGCAATCACAAGGAAGTTACGCAAGCGTCTTATTCTTCTAGTAGGTTAAGGAAGTTCGGGTACTCACCGAACATTCTTATAAACTTCTGCAGATTCACTGTTGAAAGTACCTGACTGATTACATCATGGGCTGGTACGGCAACTCGAATGCATAAGTACATTAGAGGTTGCAGAGATTAGTGGACTCAGCCCCACACATCACGGACACATCGCTCCCCACTGTCGGTAGTATCCACTGAAGGCACGGTCTCATGAAGTAAACATATATCAACAAAGATCACCAGCATCCGGACCATGCCATCTTCTCGGAGCTGCAATCAGGCATGAGGTACACAAGCCTGAAGTCCCAAACCACCGGGTTCATGAACAGTTACCATTGTTTCTTGAACCAACCTGCAGAAAAAGAATTCAACCTCAGTGTAACATCACAATGACTACTTTGACCACTTTGTACTATAACATACTGCATTTGTTTTTGTTCTAATTGTGTTCTTTCTTCTAAAATTGTATATGATTTATGTTTAATTCATGGGTATCTTGTGCATTAGTTTTGGAAATATCGGCATACTTTCTGGTAGCCAACTGCTTTTTTTTGGTCAGAATGGGGAAATAAGAAGATGTATTAATATAGAAACATAGAATCATAGAAAACCTACAGCATAAATCAGGCCCTTCGGCCCACAAACTGTGCCGAACATGTCCCTACCATAGAAATTACTAGGTTTGCCCATAGTCCTCTATTATTCTAAGCTCAATGTACCTATCCACAAGTCTCTTCAAAGACCCTATCGTATTCGCCTCCACCACCGTTGCCCGCAGCCCATTCCACACACTCACCACTATATAACTGCAACAATACCTCCCGGCTCCTAAGGAAGAAAATTCGATATATTCACTCGCCTCTCAGATAAAATGCTTCACCTCATCTCTGACTTAAATGGGCTGCCACTTCACTTTAAACACTGAATGCGACTTCCAGGTTCTTCCATCGAGGGGGGGGGGGACTTATTTTCCTCGTCCAGTATATGAAGTCCACCCAGGAGATGCATCGTTTACCTCGCAGCTGAATTGCTTGTACTCAAGGGATAGAGGCCCAGATTTTCCGCCCGTTCTTCATGAAGCGAACACGTCCATATCATAATGTCATCGTTGTTAAAAAAAACACGTGATTGAGAAATTAGTGACACTGAAAACCAAAACCAATAAACCCCTAAGAACTGACGAACTGAATCCTCAGGACCTGAAACAGTTGGTGTTCGATGCAGTGTTGTCCTATTCCAAAAATTTGGAGATTTCCGACCTCATATCTGTTTAGGAAGTCATTTACCCCTTCTTGGACTCGACGTCCACTTGTACGGAAGCGTCAACATCCAAAGTATCTCGATCCAAGAAGTCACGGAGATGCGACGCCAGCTGCAGTAACTGATGTGAATCCGTTAGACTCACAGGTGGTCATCACGCAGTTTAAGGACGTAGAAGACGAGAAACAGGTCTTAGAGCTGGAATTCCCTAAGTTCAATTAACTCACCAACAGCTCTTCGGCACAAGATAGGGTATTCACAACTAGAATCCTTCACAAAACTCTGTCAGGATTAGTTACACGGCACTAGATGTTTGGGGGAGGGGAAGATGTGGAAGAAGATGTTGCGGTCATAAGAAATGGGAAGAAATTATGGTAGATGATTTTCTAGCTAGGAAAGCAGAAGCAGCTTCAAGATGGTGTGCTGTTCCAAACGTCTCCAAGGGCAAAGGTCGTCACTGTGCGGCTGCAGACAATACCGAAGTAACAGGTTGAAGCGATAAAAATCACGGTACGCACCTTGGTAGCAGCGACGAAAAGAGCTGTCGTTTTGCATTCCAGAGAAAAAAAAGGTCGTGCTGCTGCAATCTCCAGAATGCTCTTAGTACAATGCAATATTCAGTGATAATGAGTGGCTGATTGGAAAGATGATGCAGGACGGAGTGTTTTAAATTCCTGAGCAACATCGGCCGTTTTCGAGTGACGGTGGACCTCAGAAATCTGGACTAATTAAAGTACGACTGGAACAGTATCCGTTTTCACAGGGGGTGGTGTGTGTGTGCGCGCGTCTGTGTGTGTGTGCGCGCGCGCGCGCGCGAGTGCGTGCATGGGGAAAGCTTCCTTCTGCTTTGAATGAACTTCGAAAAGGGTGACAGCCGAAGAAAACAATCAAAAGATGAAAAGAGTGGGATTAAAACTTTTCGATTGTGGTAAAGGGTGAAGGTGCATTTAAGACTTCCGCAACACATTCTATGAGTTAGTATTGAATTGGTGCACATGGAAATCTGTTAACACAGCAGAAGAGCGCAACTCAAAACTTTTGAAAGAAATGTATTGGAACTCCAGCCATCTCCGGTAATACAATAACATAAATTATCTGATGTGTAATGTAAAAGACTATAAAGTGATCTCCTATTCTATAAATTATACTGCCTTAACCGTTAGTGGTTTCTCTCTGTCTCTCTATCTCTCTCTCTCTATCTCTCTCTCTCCCTCTCTGTTTCTCTCTCTCTCTCCCCCACCCCTTTCTATTTCTCTGCATTAGCAACGATACCTGTTGCAGGTCTCTTTGAAGCAACCTCTGTTTTTACTCATCCAGATTATTTAGAGTTTAGCTCAGTCTGTGTATATTTGCAAGTCGATTCCTCTCCATTTCTGAGCTATATATCACATTCTAGAAAATCTGACGGACACAAACTTCCAATTTATTTATATTGCCATCCAACATGCTTGTCTGACATGGTAAAATTTGATGTCCAACTTGCAGCACAATAACCATACTGCGATGGGGAAAACTGTGAACTTGTCATAAGTGCAAAACTTGTTACTGAATATTGAACCCGCTTAGGCGAGTTGAGGATAGAACCAGTCATTCTGTTATTTAGATGATGACGTGTCACCATGCTGATATTGATCCGAAACAGGAATTACAGAAAAGAACCTTCACTGCGTATATTAATACTTCATTAATCCCTTTGAGCATAGGTCCAGATCGGAAAACTCAGCACTGGAATTGAATTCCAAACAGTACCTTGGCATAGGAATTACACTCAATTCTTAGCTCACCACTAGGCATGCAATCTTGATTAAGGGAGTTTACCAGACTTCATTCCTAAGTGTTCAGTGTCTTGAAACTTCGTAGCAATTGTTCCTTTGACCTGACTTCTCCTGTTTTTGCAGCGGTGGAACCTAGTGCGTTAACTCCCGTTTCTCTTTCTTCTTCATGGTCGTTACGTCGTTACTGCTGGGTATAGCAAGAAGATGACAATGGCCAATTGGAGAGAGCCAAATTATCACTTACGATTTTTATCTCAGGCTATCTAGATTATTGTCCCCCAATTCTATAACTGCTGGCAGCATGAAGTGACAACGCCACTTCTTAATGTTCGTTCATTGTCATCTTGCATTTGTTTTAACTCCCAGAGTAAGTGGCATATGACATAAAATTATCTGACACCTTGTTACATGGTTCTAAACCTTAATTTGAAACATGTCCATATCATATCCGATTATTAGCATATTTTTTCAGGTGTTTATTGCGCAATTAATTAGATATGACAATGTTCATCTCCCATTTGTCAAGGTTATTGGATTTTCTGTCATATCGCCAGTATCTTTTGGTATTGGTATTGGTTTATTGTTGTCACTTGTACCGAGGTACAGTGAAAAACTTGTCTTGCAAATCGATCGTACAGGTCAGTTCATTACACAGTGCAGTTACATTGAGTTAGTACAGAGTGCATTGATGTACTATAGGTATAAACTATAACAGTACAGAGTAAAGTGTCACAGCTGCAGCGAAACTGCAGTACAATAAGATCTAAGGTCACAACAAGGTAGATCGTGAGGTCGTAGTCCATCTCATCGTATAAGGGAAATGTTCAATAGTCCTATCACAGTGGGATATTAGCTGTCCTTAAGATGGCTCAATACAAAAGTTTGGCTTTTATGTATGCTTCCACAATTAAATAGCGTAACGGCAATGGTTTGAGAACATTATGTTTTTCTCTCAGGAGAACTTCTCCATTGTACAATTCTCTTATCACGACATTTACCCACTCATTCAAAAACACATTTAACAAAAATCTGACACCCAAGTTCTGCAATTACTTTGGTAAATAAATCTATAAGGTGGTTTTGTCCGTAAAACAATAAAAAATAACACCTCTGCCATCAACTTGTTGTTACCTGCAGGTCTTGGGCTTACACAAATTGCACCTTCCATTTTCTTTCGTGCACACCCTACACAACGACATAAAAACGTTTATTCTATTAGTGTATGAAATTCAAGGATTGCACTCGGGAGGAGAACGGAGCAAGCAGCTCATTTTAAAATAATGACACGCCCAGAAGTACTCGAGAATTCCTTACAACTTCTTGTGTCCGTCCTCATTTGTTCCACCTAAACTGTCTCATTCAGAAGGCAAATAAATGGGAAATTGATGCTACTTTACAAAGACTGTGTAAGCAAACTAAAACTGATTCAAGGAAAATGTTTTAGACTGTACTAAGCAGAACCTTCCGCATTTGCAGTAGACAAGAACCATCTTTATCCAGATTGTATATTTACAATTTACAACACAAACGAATGGTGTTGGAATCAAAACGTTTGTGCAAAAAAATCCAAAACGTAAAATCCAGTATATTAAAAGACCAAGGAACATCAGCACCCATCTTTTCAAAACATATTTGAAGTAAAATAGCATTCAGTATTACATTCCACTGTTCCAAACACTCACCATGCTTTCTCCTGGGACGTTTACGAAAAACTGTGAGGCTCAGAATAAACCGTGCATTCGACAGTGAAAGAATCCTTCAAGAATCCGAATATTCACACACTTTGAATGCTCGTAATAGACCGAAATGATAGACATTCATTGACTAGACAGTTGAACTTATTTCCCTGTGTAATGCGTTGCTGGACAATCCTCCTCATCATTTATCCATATGTTGACTGAATCGTCATTCTCTTAGATGGAACCCTTTTGCCAGACATATAGATGTGTGCTGCTGTTCCCATTATGGCGGAGGCAAATATGCACTGATCTTTACTCATCGGATCAGACTGATTTCCATTAGTGATATCCAACAGCTTATCTCCTGCTCCACAGAATAGTAGTATGTCTATTAAATCCACGACAACAGTGACAACTGTGAAACATGCCGGGACGTCTTTCTTTCATAGTCTATAAGCAATAATCATGCGCTATTGTCCATTGGAATTTCTAATAAGTCAAATCATTGAACCTAATGTGTTGCAAAACTATCATAACACCCCTTGTTCCACAAGAAACTTCACTGCCAACTCTAGGTCTCTTTCTATTTCTTTCGGTAAATTATAACGATTCTGTCGGACATCCGCGGGTTGTCCCTGTACTACCGGCACAAAACCCGAAATTCCCCACAATCCTGTTTCCTGCTTGAGAAAGGTTTCACCCCAATCTGGATCATTTTTACCAATCTCGCCCAATAATATGCACCATTTTCTGCAACTACCTTTCCTCATCCAACCAGCATATCATGCAGCCATTGATTGCCGTCTCATTTTAAGTAATTCACTAAATCAATCACGACCCTATTTCTTCCGGAGGGTGTCCTCTTGTTATTCCTCTAACCTCGTCCAATTTATAAATGTGTATACGTAAGGGATTGGAAGAGACTTAACATTTATACAAACAGCATTTGATAACGTCACTGTCAACGCACTTCCAGTAAATCTCCCGAAAACACGGTGTTTCACTAATGCCAACTCAATCTCTTTGGAGCCCTTTCCTGAAACACTGAATGCGACGCCACTCGTCTACTAGATGTCCCGTTTCTCTCCTTTTACGTCGGGTTCCACGATTGGTCTTCCGTGGCTACCATACCCGACTGCGCACGGGTATGTCAGCTGAATTTCCCAACCCAATCACTGTTCGAGCTGCGGACGGTCTTAGTCTGGATTCTCGCCCATCTCCTCTCCGGACGGAATTGCATTTACCTTCCACCGAGCTGAACACCTTTTCTAAATGTTGAGCTTGTTTCGCTGCCGTATTTTGACACCCACCTTCCGGCCCCACTCCTACACCAGGATTTTTTCGTTAACCAATTCTTAGATCTTG